>NW_006408653.1:1659957-1675384 GCF_000296735.1 Chrysochloris asiatica | reverse complement strand
AAAAAAAAAAAATCAAAAGGGCAACATTTACCTAAGAACAAAGTTGAGAAGTGATGGGAAGGAGGGTTGAATGGAAATAGGAATCACAGGAAGGAAGCAGGATAACTGGTTTTCACAGAGGGGATTGCAATCATGAAACATAATGTATGATTTGTTGACTGTAAAACTGATGATCTTATTTGTAAACCTTTACTCAATTTACAATAAAAGTTAAAGGAGAAAAAAAAAAAAACATGAGGGAGCAAGTCTAGAGCCCCTCTGAGGTCTCCTGTATGCTTTGTACGCAGACCACCTTCTCTGGCCTTCCTGTGTCTGAAATGCCTCTATTAATGAACCTTCACTTTAGGTCTTGAAATGATGGACGATTTAAATTTTTGTCACATATTTAATTCCTCTCCTACCCCCAACCCAATATGTTGAAATCCTAACTCTATGCAGTCGCATCAGGAATAGGAATTACTTTGTTATATTAATGAAACCGTATCAATAGGATGGATCCTAAACCTAATCACTTTTGAGTAATATAAAAAGCAGCATGTGCCGCTGTCAGATAATGTGCTGGACTGTGAGGCTGGTTGGAACTTCAAGGTCAGCGGTTCAAACTCACCAGCTGCTTTCAGAAACCCTATATAGGGTCGCTGTGATTCACAACCACTCAATAGCACTTAACAGCAACATAGATGTAGAAGCCAGTGAGCACAAAAGGGGAAGAGTAGGTGGTAGGGACGGTAGATGCCATATGAAGATCGCCAAGGAACCAAGGAACATTAGCTGAAAAAGACAAAGCTCTCCCAGAGCTGACAGAGAGAGGGCCTTCTCCCTTAACCTTAACTAGTTGTGTAACCGGAAGCAAATCATTTTGGTGCTCTGAATTTGGACTTCTAGCCTTCTGAACTGTGAGAAAACAAATTTACCTTCTTTAAAACTACAGTCTTATGATAATTCTCTTACAATAGAACTAGTTAACTAGGATAATTCCCATATATTTTTTTTTTATCTTTGAATATATATTCTTTTTATAGTCACAAATGCTTCATGGGTCTTTATACATTCTCCTTAATCTTGCTCTTTCTCACTCTGGTGCAACACTCTTTTACAAATCCTTTTGTTCAACCTATTCTCTCTACTGGAGTCTTTCCCTTAGTATTTAAATATGCGCAAGTACCTCTCATTAAAAAAAAAAAAAATCCTCAAAACCTTTGACCAATTTATTTGTAGCATTTTCATCACAATCAAAGGTGGGTTTTTTTTTTTTTTTGTTTTTATAATTGTATTCTGAGTTCTCTGCTTATAAAATTAGTTTGTGCTCTGAAGCCATCAAGGCAAGAAAAGTCAGCTCACCATGGTAAATATCTTTCTAAGACTGACACTCAAAGGGAACACATGAACAGTCTTGTATGCCCGCTGGTGACCGTCCTGGTCAACTTGTGATGGAAGTGGGGGAAATGTAGCAAAGAATATGTGGGCTGAGAGTAGTCATGTTCCATAGACACCCAGTGACCTTGAGATGAGAGAGAGAAGAGGATGGGCTAGCTGGTTTGAAGTTCAGGGAGATGTGTGAACTTCTGACCCAAAGACACTGACCTAGCCACTGGGGGCTAAAGTTACGAATAAAACAGCCTGGAATATGATTCTTACATCTTGTCTGTATGTGCCAAAGTGTTCTTGGGGGTGATGGCAATTTCAGGTTCTTATTGATCAAAGATCACAGCCTTCGGTATGGCTTGCACCTCAAAGTAAAGAAAACAAAAATCCTTACTACTGGACCAATAAATAACATCACGATAAATAGAGGGGGAAAAAAAGAAAAGAATGAAGCAGCCAGCTGATCTGAAGATGAGGCAGGTGTGCTAGAACTGCCAGACTCGAGAACATTACCCACTGAACCTAGCATAGATGGCTTGCTGACCAGAATTCGACCAGATGAAGATAAAGAATTGTGATACAGGGAGCAAGCATAAATTGCTACAACCTGATCAACTGGATCCTTGTTTATGGATGAGGCTGCCCAAATTCCAACCCAATAGGGAAGGGTTCTCCATATCAAGGATCAAGCATGTCTCCTCAGTACACTGAGTTAATAGGAAATGGCAACTTAGACTTCGGCTACCAAAATTGTGGTGGCTATAAAGGCATGAAGTGATTGGTTTAGAAGCTGTCAAGAGGGTGCTCCATGTCAGAACCAGGGGAGTAAGACGGAAACCCTACTGAATAGTTTTCTTCATGTCCAGATGGGTCTGGTGATAAAGGGGATAAGATTTTATGATTCAATTGCTAGTAATTGTTTTCAGGTAGAATGGCGATTGTCATAACTGTAAATGTACAAGAGGTGCAACTAATGGGGGCGGGGGAGCAGTTAATCTGTCATTTCAGGAACAGGGGACCCTAAGACCATCAAGAGGGAAGAACATGAGAGGAGCAAGGGATCCTAAACAGAAAAGCTGTAACAACAGAGCTGATGGCAGAGACAGTGGCATAGAGAGACAGAGCAGCTGTGGACTATAGACCCATGGGTTAAGAAAAGCAGTGTGTCTGTGGGCAGGAGGCTGGCTTGCAAAATGTGGCCTTTGGACATTTAAATGAATATATATTTCAACTTGGTACGTGTACATAAAAAAAAAAAAGAAAGAAAAGAAATAGAGGTAAGGGTGCATGGAGGGGATTGTAATCATTACAATGACTTCCTGAATGTAAAAATGGTCATCTGCTGTGTAAACCTTCACTCACTCAATATACAAATTAAAGCTTAAAAAAAGAGTTAGTGAGCAGCTATCTAAGGTGCAAATATTGGTCCCTTCCTGCCTGGAGGAAAGAAGAGAGAAGAAAATAAAAGACACATGCAAACAATAAATCCAATGGATTGATGTGTTACTGGGGATGTCAATCACATCTCCACCCTGTGAGAGGACTCTTGTCTTCTACTGATTAAGAACAGTCAGGAGAGGCAGAGTTTCCATGTGAGCTAAGGTTTATTCTAGGAAAGAGGCTGGGTAGACTTTAACACACTTAATCCTCAATTCTCCAAACAAAAGCTTTGCTGGGATTTTAAAAAGTTTCAGGTGGAGAAAAGGCATCATGTTTATTCATAAGGATAGTAGGGTATTTTCAGGAAGTGGCCCATTTGGGTGGATCCATGCTAATTGGCTACCTGCCAGCATTTCTTCAAGATAGATTCCACCACAAAGACCTCTGAGAGGAGCAGATAAAACTTATTCTGGGATTGCCTACATATGTAGTTCTTCAGTACTCTGGTTCCAGTTCCTCCTGGGAGCTGTTCCTCTGCCACCAAGGAAAGGTTGCCCTTCAAGGTACAGGAGGGGAATCTCATTACCACCAAAGAAGATGAGCCAGGAGTGAAGTTTGAACTTCTGACCCCAAGATTCCGGAACATCTAACGTTCCTGATAAAGGGACAGACCTGTGACACAGGAGCAACAGCAGCAGAACCAAGAGTTAGAGCATGGGACAGAATGGTGGACTGCCCAGCTCATGGAGCTAATAAAGCTTGCTTACAGAGTGGACTGCCTCCCGTAGCTTAATTGGGGGTGCTAAATTTGCTGACCTAATGAGCTAGAGATGAATGCCTTCAGGCTGAGGTTTATGGTAGACTGGTGTGTTCTGTGGCCATTTATAAGTAGTCCTCAAAGAGCTCTGTAACATTGTTTGAGCAGGGTAGAGGCCAGGGAAAGGGGCAAGATGAAAGGAGAGGCTCTTTTGACTGGAAGACCTGTTAACTTCCCTAATAAATCTGATAACTGTGGGGAAAAAAGAAAAAGAAAACTTTAAATTTTTTCATAATTTTAGATTTATACAAATTTGTATTTTTGCAAATTTTTCAGTGTTCATCTACATTTCTTATATGTTTGTTTTACCAAACTTGCTTTGTCTGTCTATCTATCTATCTAAGGAGCTCTGGTAGTATAGTGGTTACAAACTGGGCTGCTACTCTCATGGTCAGCAGTTCGAAACTACCCGCTGTTCCACGGGAGCAAGATGAGGCTTTCTGCTCCGGTAAAGATATACAGCCTTGGAAACCCTGTACAGGGTCACTATGAGTCAGAACCAAGTCCACGGCACATAGCAACAACATCTATCTATCTATCTGCCTCTCATCTTTGTCCTGCAGTAGGTTTGAATTGCCTACCTTGTGGTTAGCAGTCTAGTGTTTATTCTACATGTCCACCTATCTGCTGTTAATAACTCGAAGAAATGGAAACATGGTTTATTCCATATGCATATAGGGAGACTAATCTGATTGTAACACAAAGCAAATGGCTTGGAGTAGGCTAGTTACAATGAGGTTTATAAAGAGAAGAGGAGGGAGAAGAATAGAAGATCAATCATTGGCTAATTTTGACATGATTGAGAGAACCCTGCCCTCCCCCCTTTTACTGAGATCAACTGATATCAGACTATTACTAGGTGGTCTCCGGCCTGGTGGTTAAAATTTGGCCCTCCACCTGTCTGCACCCATGGTTCATTTTGAAATGTAAATTAACTAAACCAGGAGTCTTTTTCATTAAATAGTAAGGTAATGGTTTTGCTATTAACTGTTTCTTCCAATCAGAAAGAAAAGTCATAGCAATTCTAGTTGGGGAAAAAACAGGCCAGTGAACGACAGGCAGGATTAACTTGAGTCAGGAATTTTTATGTTTGCTTTAGAGCCTGAAAGCTTATGTTGTTAAGTTGTTAAGTGGTGTTGAGTCGGTTCTGACTCATAGCGACCCTGAACAGGGTTCCCATAGAGTTGCTGGTGGATTTGAACTGTTGACCCTCAAGTTTGCTTGCTCCTTGACCTTATATACTTCAGTGCACATTTTGTATAAACTTAAGTATAATTATGAAAATAAGAAAACTAACATTAATATATTTACAATAAGATTTATAGTTTTTGTGTATAATCTTTGTTATTTATCAGTATCAATGCTGTGTTCTTACATAAAGAAATCATTTAAAAGTTTTCCATTTTTTCCTAAGCTGTTTATGTATTATCAACTCTCAAAGGTCTGGTAAAAATTTCCTGTGAAATTCTCTGAAGGTTTTGAGGGAGTAGCTTGTTGATGAATTTCTAAAGTTATTTGACAAAATTTTGTCTATTTGTACTTTATATCTCTTCTGGCATTGGTTTTGGAAAATTATGTTTCTAGAAATTTATCCATTTCATTTAGGTTTTCAGCCTTATTTTCATAAAGCTGGCAAACTAATTTCATGATTCCTTTATCCCTCTAATTCCAAGTTTGTATCACCCTTGTCATTCCCTATTTTGTGAAGTTTAACTTCCCCATTGAATTCATTTTCTATTGCTGCTGTAATAAATTACCATACTATATGGCTTAAATAATACAGAGCTTAAGTTCAGTAGGGTAGTAGTCTAACATAGGTCTCACCAGGCTAAAATCAAGGTGTGGGCAGAGTTGTATTCTTTTTTGGAAGAAGCTCTGGTGGCTTAGTAGGTTTTATGTTGGCAGCTAGCAGTCCAAATTCACCAACAGCTCTGTGGGAGAAAATGAGGTTATCTGCTCCCATAAAGATTTATAGCCTCAGAAACCCTATTGTTGTTGTTGTTATGTGCCGTGGAGTCGGTTCCGACTCATAGCGACCCTGCACAGGGTTTCCGAGGCTGTTAATCTTTACGGGAGCAGAACGCCTCATCTTTCTTCCGCGGAACCGCTGGTAGTTTCGAACTGCTGACCTTATGGTTCGCAGCCCGATTCGTAACCACTACGCTACCAGAGCTCCTATACAGGGTTACTATTAGTCAGAACCAACTCAGTGGCACACCACCACAATCACCAAAAAGAAAGTTGTTCCTTGCCTTTTCCAGCTTTTAGAGGTGGTCTGCATTCCTTGGTTTGTAGTTCCCTCCTTCACCTTCAAATTATCAACAATGGGTGGAGTTCCTCACATGGAGTCTCTGTGACCTTTTTTCCATTGTCACATCTCTCCCTTTGACCTCAGTCTGAATAGTGTTGTGCCGGTTTCCACAATCCCTCGTATGCAATCAACAGAAGCAGTTATTGATCTCTTCACAGCACCCGTTAGGTCAACCATCTGAGCTGATGGCAACCCAAAAAGCCTGCATGCAGGCCTTTTTATAGGCAGTCAGGGGAGACTCATCGATGACATATAACAAGCTGATTGGCTCTTATCTAGGGGAGGTTGCTGATTGGCTCTTAGTGATGTCATACCACCTTCAAGCTGATTGGCTCCTTATCTGGGGAAAGTTGCTGATTGGCTCTTATCTAGGGAGGGTTGCTGGCGTCAGTGGATTGGCAGTTAGGGAGGATTTGAGTATGGGGAAAGAAATGCTTTTAGGGAAGGGAAACTGACTTTTTTTAAAAGGGAATTTTTCTAGTTGGGGTATTTTGGGTTCTTTAACAGGTTCTACAATTTTAACGATTCCTGGTGTAGCGCTGTAGGATAAGTACAGCTAACTGCAAGGTCAGAAGTTCAAACCCACCAGCTGCTCTTTGGAAACCCTATACAGGGTCAATATGAGTTAGAACAATGATTAGGTCAAATCCACCTGGATAATCCAGGATAATCTATTTTAAAGTCTTTAACCTTAATCACATCTGCAAAGTCCTTTTTATTATGGTGTTGGAGAAGAATATTGGAAGTACCATGGACAGCCAGAAGTAAAAAGAAATTTGTCTTGAAAGAAGTGCAGCCAGACAGAATACTCATTCAAAGCCAGGATGGCAAGATTTTGTCTCTTAGTACTTAGTACATATTATCAGGATGAAACTAGTCCCTAAAGAAGGACTTCATGCTTTGTAAAGTAGAGGATCAATGAAAACGAGGAAGAACTTCAATGGGTTCAAACCTAGTAACAATTGTGAGGATGAATCAGAACCAGGCAGTGTTTTTGTTTGTTTGTACACAGGGTCACTATGAGTCAGAATCAACTCTACAGTACCTAACAATAGCATAACATAGTCATCAGCTATTCCTCAGAAACCCAATACAGGGTCACTATGAGTTGACTCCAACTCAATGGCACTTAACAACAACAATACAACATATTCACAGGTTTTGGGGACTATAGTGTGAATATCTTTGGGAGCGACATTCTTCTGCCTACCAACACTTTTTTTGCCCTTGATAAATTTGACTAAATTTTCATCTGAATTTTCCTATTTTATTCATTATGTCTTGATTTCTTCATTATTCCTACTTTTTTTGGTTTGCTAACGCATTGATTTTTTTGTCTTTATTAATTTTGTTCCACTTTATTAATGCTGTTTCATTTATTTTGTTGTTTTTTTTTTTTTAATTTTGGAATCAGATGCTCAGTTCCTTTGAATGCTATTTCTGTTCTATTTCATAGGCTCTGATATGTTGTTTTATTCTAGAGATTTACAAATTTGATCTTTTCCCTTAAGCTCAAGGTAGAATCTTAAAATGCTCAGGTGGAATGATCTTTTTGTTTTCTAATTTTCTTATTAATTCTGCTTTTATTTATTTCTTATAGTGAGTCTTGGTGTGGCACTGTGGGTTAATGCGCCAAACTACAAAGCTGTTTGAACTGCAAGGTCGGCGGTTCAAGCTCACCAGCTGCTCCTCTATACAGGGTTGCTATGGGTCAGAACCGACTTGATGGCACTTAACAACAACAACAATACTTAGTCAAGTTTCATGAATGCTTTTTGGGCCCTTGAACGGGGGAAAACATGTATTCTTCATTTTCAGAGTACACAGTCCAAATTTTATCTGAACTTCCTAGATAATAATTTTATATATAAGGGCTTACATTTTGGAGTCCTGGTGTGGTGCTAGGGGATAAGCACAGACTGAAAGGTCAGTTTAAACCACAAGGTCTGCAGTCAAATTCATCAGCCTCAGAAACCCTATACAGGGTCGCTATGAATTGGAACCCACTTGATGGCACTAAACAATAACAATATAAATATATCTGACTCATTGTGACCCTAGAGGGCAAAGGAGATCTGCTGTAAGTAGGGTTTCAGAGGCTATACATTATTACGGAAGCAGACTGCCTCCAGCTATGAGTCAGAATTGACTCATTAGCAGTGGATTTGGTTTTTTGGTTTTATACATGTATCCCTGTGTGTTTGCCCACTTAACCTTCATGGATGTAAAATGGTAAATTGAAGCCTCCTACTAATTAATGTATGAGATCTGGTAGCGTAGTGGTTACGAATCAGGCTGCTAATCTCAACGTCAGCAGTTCGAAACTACCAGTGGTTCCGCGGGCGAAAGATGAGGCTTTCTGCTCCTGCAAAGATTTACAGCCTCAGAAACCCTATGCAGGGTCACTATGGGTCGGAATCGACTCAATGGCACTTAACAATAACAACTAATTAGTGTGCTTTTGCCTATTTCTTCTTGCAGTTTGTATCTTGTATAATTTATGTTTTATGACAGTTATTATATTACTTGGTGAATGGGTTTTTCATAGCTATTACATCTTCATTGTGGATCTTCCTTATCTCATTTGTATGGTGTTTTTGATGTACAAATGCTTTTAAGGTTTTATGTGGTCAAATTTTATTGACATTATCTTTTATGGTTTCTGTGTTTTGTGTCATGCTTAAAAAGGTTTTCTATACTCCAGGCTTTTAAAATGATTCAGTCATGCTTTCTTCCAGTACTTTTGTGGCTTCATTTTTTGCATAAAAGTTTTAATTCATCTGGAATTTATTCTGACATAAAGAGTGAATAGGTATGGAGCATCACCCCTCCCCTATAATGCACACAACCTTGATCTTTTCAAATGGTTTATCCACTGTCTAAATATTTTTATTGAATAATCAGTTACAGGAGACATCTGTTAATTTTTCCTCCTGCCCAGAATCCTTTGGCTCCTCTTTTAATAACAGCCTCTCTATTTTCCTTGCTGAACCATCTCTCAGTTCAGATGGTTTGTTTGGAATTGATGCAAGCGCCTCTTATGGTTGGGGAACCTGCTCCAGGGTTGGGTATATAAATTAACCTGTTCACATCTCCTAGGGCTTGGTTCAGGAATGGGTTCAGGAATGATAAATCAATCAGAGTCAAGGAGCTTCAACTCTAAGACTTCTATTGTTACTATTTCAGAAGTGAGAGGTTTTTTTCTGTTGGACTTGAAGTTGTAAAAATATAATCCTGAAGCTTCCAGTGACTACCACCACATGTAGACCAAGGTAGAAGCCAATACAGTGAAAAAAGTAGGGTCTTGTGTGATAGGGTATTGTTGGAATCATTTGAACCTTGGGACCCAATTATGTTCTACCCTGGACTTTACAGTCATGTGAACCATTATACATATAAACCTTTAATTATCTGATCTGAGGTTTTCACTTTCAAACAAGAGTCCTCACTAATAATTTTATCATATATAACTTTCTGACATGAACTTGTCCCTTTAATCTGTTCCATATATCCATTTATCTATATCAAGGATCATAAACTAGAGTAACTCTTTTCAGATTTTTTTTGTTTGATTGTTTCTGTGTGCCATCGAGTCAATTCCAAGTCATATCCACCCTGTATAGGGTTTCCAAGCTGTAAATCTCAGCAGGAGCAGAAAGCCTCCAATTTCTCTCTCGGAGCAACTGGTGGATTAGAACTGCTGACCTTGTGGTTAATAACCTAATCGTCATTTTTTGCCTGGTTAGATAACTTAATAGTTTAAACCTTTAAAAATTTCAGTGCTGAAGTGACTGCTGACTGGTAATAGTCCTTATTGTTGTTGTTAAGTGCCATCGAGTCAGTCCAACATAAAAACCCTGTATAGGGTTTCCAAGGAGAGGTGATGAGTTTGAACCTCAACTTGGCTGCCTTCTTTTTCAGAGAATTGCTTTTAGCCAAATAGGGGTCATCTGTACATGAGGCCATGCTCCCAGACTCTCCTAATGACTCATTGGCATGGAGTACAAAAGGCCAGTCCTCTTGGTTTAAGGTAGAATAAATTTTGTGTTCCAGAGCACTCTTGCTTAACTTTATACCTCCTTACACTACTTTTATCGCCTTTTAAAATCCCTTCTAAGCCAAAATCAAACAATAAATCTGCTATAAAAGATGTCTTTAAAGTGTTCAAGAGCAAAGATGTCAGTTTTAGGACTAAGGTGCACCCGATATTTTCAACTGCCTCATATGCATTTGAATGTTGCACAATGAATAAAGAAGACCATAGAAGAATTGATGCATTTGAGTTATGGTAAAGAACACTGAAAGTACCATGGACTGCCAGAAAAGCAAATAAATCTGTCTTGGAAGAAGTACCACCAGAATGCTCTTTAGAAGCAAGAATGGCTACACTTCGTCTCTCCACCATTTGTCAGTTTGTTGAACTATTGTGGCTTGTGTGTTGCTGTAGAACTGGAAGCTATGCCACTGGTATTTTAAATACCAGCAGGGTCACTTAAGGTGGGCAGGTTTCAGCTGAGCTTCCAGACTAAGAAACATTAGGAAGAAGGAAAGGCACTCTAATTCTGAATGTATACCCACTGGAAACCTTAGGGATAGCAGCAGAACATTGTCAGATGGAATGCCAGAAGATGAATCCCTCAGGTTGGAAGGCACTCAAAATACAACTGGGGAAGAGCTTTTTCCTCAAAGTAGAGTTGAATATAATGGTGTGAATGGAATAAAGCTTTTGGGACCTTCATTTGCTGTTGGGGCACAACTCAAAACAAGGAGAAACAGCTGCAAACATACATTAATCATTAGAACATGGAATGCACAAAGTATGAGTCTAGGAAAATTAGAAATTGTCAAAAATGAAATGGAACTCAAAGATCCATATACTAGGCATTCACGAGCTAAAATGGACTGGCATTGGCCATTTTGAATCTGACAATTATATGGTTTACTATACTGGGGTGACCAATTCAAGAGGAATTCATCATCTAAGGAACATTTCAAGATCTATATTGATGTACAAACTGTCTGCGATTGTGTGTCTAGGAAGATTTGGAGTCCTGGTGTGGCACTGTGGGTTAATGCACTGGACTATAAGGTTGGTTTGAACCGCAAGGTTGGAGGCTCTAGTTCAATAGCTTCTCCTCCTTGGAAACCCTACACAGGGTTGCTATTAGTTGGAACAGACTCAACTGGATGGCACTTAACAAAATCAACAAGGAAGTCTGTTGATAACACTATTACTCAAATTTACCCACCAACTACTAAAGCCAATAATGATGAACCTGAAGAATTCTACCAATTTCTTCAGTCTGAAACTGATCAAGCATGCAGTTGAAATGCATTTATAATTACTGGTGATTGGAATGCAAAGGTTGGAAACAAAAAGAAAGGGTCAGTAGTTGGAAAATATGGCCTTGGTGGGTAGTTGGAAAATATGGCCTTGGCGATAGGTGCTAGATGATGCTTTGTTGTTGTTAATTGTCATGAAGTCAGTTCTGACTCATGGGTTTCCAAGGAGTGGCTAGTGAGTTTGAACTGCTGACCTTGCAGTTCAAAACGGTCTTACAGTCCAGTGCTTATCCTACAATGGCACATCAGGACTCCTAGATGATTCTAGAGATTATCACATAATAGATTATTTTTAAGCTTTCATTGTGAATTGAATGAAGGTTTACAGGGCAGATCATCAGTTTTACATTCAACAAATCATTGCAATGATTACAATCCCCTCCATGTACCATCAGTTAACAATACTTACCTCTATTCCCCTGTTTCTTTGGATGTACACATACCACACTGAAAATATATATTCATTTAAGTGGCCAAAGGGCACATTTTGCAAGTCAACTTCCTGTCCACAGGCACACTGCCTTTCTCAGTTCATGGGCCTATAGTCCTCCACTGCTCTATCTCTTTATGCCATCACCTCTGCCACTGTCTCTATTGTCACCAATTTTCTGGTTAGGCTCCCTCACTTTTCTCATGCTCTTGTCTCTTGATGGTCCTAGGGTCCTATGTTCCTGAAAGGACAGAGTAAGTGCTCCTCCCTATTAGTTGCACCTCTTCTACATTTACGGTTGTGCCAATTGCCATTAGACCTGAAAACAATTACTTGAAATTGAATCATACAATCCTATCCCCATTATCCCCCATCTCTTGCATCAGACCCATCTGGACAAGAGGAAAACTATTCAGTGGGAATTCTGTCTTACCCACTCATTCTGACACTAAGCACCCTCAGGAAAGCTTGTAAGCCAGTCACTTTGTGCCTCTATAACCCTCCATCTTTGATAGCCAATATCTAAGTTGCCCATTTCTATCAACCCAGTGTACTTAGGAGGCAAGTTTGAGCCTTGCTATGAAGAATCCTTCCCTTTTGGTTGGAATTTAGGGTAAGTACATCCATAAGCAAAGCTTCAGTTCATTAAATTGTAGCAATTTATGCTTGTTCCCTGTATAAACTTCTTTATCTTCATCTGATCAAGTTCTGGTAATCATGCCTTGCAAGCTAGGTTTAATGGGTACTATCTGTAAGTTTGGGAGTTCTTGCATGCCTCCCCCCACTTCAGACCAGCTGGCAGCTTCACTCTTAACTCTATCCCCTAGTGGCTTGGTCAGTATCTGTGGGCTCAGGAGTTCACATGTCCTCCTGAACGTCAACCCAGCCAGCCCATCCTCTTCTCTTGTTCATCTCAAGGTCATCAGGTGTCTATGGAACATGGCTAAACTCAGCCCATGTCTTCATTGCTGCATTTCCCCCACTTCCACTCACAAGTACACCAGGGTGGTCACCAGTGAGCATACAAGACTGCTTGTGCATTCCCTTTGCGTTTCAGTCTTAGAAAAGGGTTTACCCTGATGGGCTGACTTCTCTGCCTTGATGGCTCCAAGACAAACAGCTTGCTTGATATTGTCACAGCCAAACAGTCTGCTTCCCACCCCCACCCTGACACTGGTTTCTATCAAGAAATATCTTCTGTTCCTCTGCCCATTCCATAGTGGTCTGCAGGTCTTTTCAAGTGGGAATGTCCCACCTCAGAAGGTTCTAGGTGGGGTTCAGGACTCCACCTAAGGCCCCATACTCCACAAAGGTTTAACAATAAGCCTATATCCCTGGGCAAATTCTAGTATTGTTTTAGCGCATCCAATTAGTTACAGGTTTAAAATGGGATTACAAGCTTTCTGTGATCATATTCCCCAATATTCCCTTCTATCTCACTTAAATGTCTGTATTACAATAGTTGTTGTTGTTGTTGTAATGTGCCGTGGAGTCAGTTCCAACTCAATAGTGATCCTGTACAGGGTTTCTGAGGCTATAAACCTTTACGGGAGCAGAAAGCCTCATCTTTCTCCCGCGGAACAGCTGGTAATTTTGAACTGCTGACCCTGAGGTTCACAGCCCGATTCGTAACCACTATGCTAACAAATATTCACAAGACAGTCAAGCATCTTAATATTATTTCCCCTGCTTTATCAATTCAGAATATGTCTCGATCCCTATATCACAGAGCCCTGTTTCTGCAAAGCTGTGTATACATTACAATCTGCCTCTATCCCACGTAGCCCATGCATACCTCCCTAAATCTTCCCCTGTCATCCCCATTCATCTGCCCCACCCCCTTTTTATGCATTGCCCACCTCCTCCTTTTTATTGCCCTCTCTTCTCCGGAGCATTCATAGGTCTATCCCCTACTCTGTGAGTTACTGTCCCCTCCCTCCCATCCCTGGTAACCATCAAAGAATTGTTTTTTTAGTATGGAAATCCACATAATAGAATTTTATAAGACTGATTACTTACTTATTGCAAATACCTTTTTAAACAACATAAATGAGAGCTATACACATGGACCTCACCAGATGGAACACACAAGAATCAAATTGACTACATCTGTGGGGAGAGGGTGGAAAAGTTCCATATCATCAGCCAGAACAAACCCAGGAGCAGACTGTGAAATAGATCATCAATTGTTCATTTTCAAGTTCAAGCTGAAGCTGAAGAAAATTAAAACAACTCCACAAGAGCCAAAATATTACCTTGAATATATCCCAACTGAATTTAGAGAACATTTCAAAAAAGAGATTTGATGCATTAGACATTAATGACCGGAGACCAGAAGAGTTGTGAGATGACATCAAGAACATCATACAGGAAGAAAGCAAAAAGTTATTTAAAAAACAGGATAGAAAGAAAAGACCTAAATGGATATCAGAAGAGACTCTGAAACTTGCTCTTGAGCACAGAGAAGCTAAGGAAAATGGAAGAAATGAGGAGATAAAAGAGCTGAACATAAAAATTTAAAGGGCAGTTCAAGAAGACAAAACTAAGTATTATAGTGAAAAATGCAAAGACCTAAAGCTAGAAAAACAAAAGGGAATAGCACACTCAGTATTTCTCAAACTGAAAGAACTGAAGAAAATATTCAAGCCTCAACTTGCAATATTGAAGGATTCTATGGGCATACTGAATGATGCAGAAAGCATCAAAAGAAGATGGAAGAAATAAACAATGTCACTATACTAAAAAGAAATAGTTGATGTTCAACCATTTCAAGAAGTAGCATATGATCAAGAACTGATGGTACTGAAGAAAGAAATCCAAGCTACACTGAAGACATCGGTGAAAAACAGGACTCCAGAAATGGATGGAATACAAATTAAAATCTTTCAACAAACTTATGCAGCACTGGAGGTACTTGCTCATCTATGCCAAGAAATCTGGCCAATTGATTGGAAGAGATCCTTAAGTGTGCCCATTACAAAGAGAGGTGACCCAACAAAAAGCAGAAATTACTGAATAATATTATTACTATAACATGCAAGTAAATATTGCTGAAGATAATTTTTAAATGATTTCACAGTACATTAACAAAGAATTGCCAGAAATTCAAGTCGGATTCAGATGAGGACATGAAACTAGGGATATCATTGCTGACAGTAGATAATACTAGAAAGATGTTTACTTGTGCTTTACTGACTATGCAAAGGCTTTTCATTGTGTAGATCATGACAAACTATGTATAACATTGCAAAGAATGGGCATTCCAGAACTCTTAATTGTGTTCATGAGGAGTCTGTACATAGCCCAAGAGGCAGCCATTCGAACAGAACAAGTGGATGTTGTTGTTGTTGTTGTTAGGTGCCATTGAGTTGGTATCGACCCATAGCGACCTTATGCACAACAGAATGAAGCACTGCCCGATCCTGGCCCAACCTCACTACTGTTGCCATGCTTGAGTCTATCGATGCTGCCACTTGGCCAATCCATCTCGTTGGGGGTCTTCCACTTTTCCTCTGACTGACCTTCCACCTTACCAAACATGATAACCTTCTCCAGTGACTGGTCCCTCCTGACAATATGTCTAAAGTATGAGAGACGAAGTTTGGTCATCTTGGCCTCTAAGGAGCACTCTGGCTGCACTTCTTCCAAAACAGATCTATTAGTTCTTATGGCAGCCCGTGGCACTTTCAATATTCTACTCCAACACCACAACTCAGAGGCATCAATTCTTCTACGGTCTTCCTTATTCACTGTCCAGCTTTCACATGCATATGAGGTTATT
>NW_006408653.1:1647166-1659317 GCF_000296735.1 Chrysochloris asiatica | reverse complement strand
TAGTCAATAAAGCACAGGTAAACATCTTTCTGATATTCTCTGCTTTTAGCCAAGATCCATCAGACATCAGCACAAGGGGATACTGAATGGTTTAAAAATCAGGAAGGTGTATGCCAGGATTGTATCCTTTCACTATATGTATTCGATCTTTATGATTAGCAAATAATCCAAGAAACTGGATTATATGAGGAAGAATGAGGCATCAGGATTAGAGGAAGATTCATTAACAACCTGTGATATGCAGATGATACAACCTTGCTTGCTGGAACTGAAGAGGACTTAAAATATTTACTGATGAAGGTCGAAGACTATTCTTCAGTATGGGTTGCACCTCAGTTTAAAGAAAACAAAAATTTTCACCACTGGACCAATAAATAGCATGATAAATGAAGCAGAAATTGAAGTTGTTGATATTGCTTGTATCCACAATCAACACTCATGGAAGCAGCAGTATAGAAATCAAATGATGTATTGCATTAGGCAAATCTGTTGCACAAGATGTCTGAAGATAAATTTTAAATGGTTTCAAGTACATTGACAAGAACCTGACCTAAGCCATGGTATTTTCATTTGCTTCATATGTATGTGAAAGTTGGACAATGAATAAACCAGACCACAAAAGAATTGATGCATTTGAATTATGGTGTTGGAGAAGGATATTAAAAGTACCAGAAGAGCACACAAGTCTGTGTTGGAAGAAGTACAGCCAGAATGCTCCTTAGAAGCAAGGATGGTGAGATTCTGTCTCTCATACTTTGGACATATTATCAGGAGGGACCAGTCCCTGGAAAAAGATATAATTCATGGAAAAGTGGAGTATCAGCAAAAAAGAAGAAGACCTCTAATGAGATGGATTGACGTAGTGGCAGCAGCAATGGGCTCAAACATAAAAACAATTGTGAGGATGGTGCTGTACCAGGAGCAATGGGCTCAAACATAAAAACAATTGTGAGGATGGTGCTGTACCAGGCAGTGTTTCATTCTGTGGTACATATTGTCGCTATGAGTATGAATTGAACTGACTTGATGGCACCTTACAGCTACAACAACTTTGGACATATATTGTTGAGAGGGACCAGTACCTGGAGAAGGATATAATGGATAGAAGAGTGGGTGGTCAGCGAAAAAGAGGACGATACCTGTAATAATTAAGGTTTTGTGTCAACTTGACTGGGCCAGGATTCTCAGTAACTTGGTGGTTGAGGTGTAGCCACCCCCTATGATGGTGATTTGATGTGATAAACCAATAAGAGGATTAAGGGTGGGATTAACCCATCACCACCCTGATCCAATTTACTAGAGATATCCAAGGATCTGGCAAGCACAACCTTTTATCTTACAAGATATAAAGGAAGAGAGCATTGAGCAGAGAAAGTAACCTACTACCACCGAGAGAGAAGAGCTGGAAGTGGAGCACATCCTTTGGACCTGGGGTGTCTGCACTGTGAAGATCCTCGATCCAGAGGAAGATTGAAGCTAAGTTGTATGGAGCTCTCCAAGGACTATTGGGCCTACAGATGCCGAAAGGAGACAAGGACCTCTCCCCAAAGTCAATAAAGAGAAAGCATTCTCCAAGAGCTGGCACTCTAATATTGGACTTGTAGCCCACTGAACTGTGAGAGAAGACATTTCTGGGTCTTAAAGTCCTCCACTTGTGGTATTTCTGATACAGCAGCACCAGAGAAGTAAGACAACCCCCAACAAGATGGCTTGACACAGTGACAGCAATAATGGGCTCACACATAACAACAGTTGTCATCATAGCACAGGACTGGGCAGTGTTTTGTTCTGTTGTGCACAGGGTCACTATGAGTTGGAACCAACTCAAAGGTACCTTACAGCAACAAAAGCCAAAACCAAGCCAAACCAGTTGCTGTTTAGTTGACTCCAACTCATCATGAACCCAAGGTGTCAGAGTAAAACTATGCTCCACAGATTTTCAGTGGCTGGTTTTTGAGAGGTAGATTGCTAGGTCTTTATCTAAGGAGCCTCTGGGTACTTAAACTTCCATTCTTTCTGTAGCAATGGAACACATAAACCATTTGCACCACCCAGGGACTGGTCAACCACCAGAGATCACTCCCCAGTAAATCACTTGAGCAAGAATTCCCATCTCTTTCTAAGGAAGCTGACCTAAGAAAGGAAGGCATTCTTTTCAGCTATTCTCAATAAAATTCATCCCTGGTTGATATAACTGGAAGGAGTGGACCCTCTAACATCTGAAACAGTACAGATTAAGGATGCTAGTTCTTTTAAATGTATCTGCAAAGTTTTCTGGATCCATTAATCTTTTTGATATACTGGATGGACTACCAACAATGTGTAATTTGATACAAGCAAGATCATCCAAAGAAAACATCAGGTGAAATGTATAGCTGGGGAATGGGTTACTTGTTAATTACATTGGGGAAAACGTACTTTTATAATGGAAGGAACTGGCATCAAACCTTAATCAAGTGATTGAGTTCAGCATCAGTAATAGTGGAACAAACTGACATGAGGTGCCTTCTGAGGTGATGTGATAGTAAGTACAAAAGAACACTGTAAATGATACTTCTGCCAAAAATGTTCAACCTGAATCCAATCATGAGAAAATATCAGGCAAGTCCAGCTTGTGAGATAGTCTACTAAACAATAGGCCCAGAAAAGGTCCTTTCACTTAGGAGTTAAAGTTCATTAAAAAGTGCTCATTAATGATACCCACGTGACCTGGACCAGATAACTGGATGATTGGAGCTCAACCAGAAGAGGAAAGAAGAGGGGAAAAAAAAAAAGAAGAAGAGTGAGCTGATACACTCTGATGAACTTGACTTATACCTATGGAGCAGCGACTCAAAAGAGGGAACAAATCCTCACAGCAAGAAACATAAGAAACATTCACACACACACCCCACACACAAAGTGGACGGAGAAGGGCAGCTTGGACATTGGATACTCAAATGGGGAGAGGGGCTACAAAGGCAAGAAGTGACTGGCTTACAAGCTTTCAAGAGGGAACCTGGTGCTAGGGAGCATGGCAGAAGGCAGAATCTCCAGTAGGTACTATTCAATCTGTCTGGGCGGAGCTGATGAAAGGAGATACAGATGGGTAACTCGTGATACTGTAGTGAATAATGCTTATCAGGACGGATTATGAGGGTTGGAAATGCAAAGGTGGAAGTTTTGTAATAAGGAAGGGAGTGATTCATTCTCCAGGATAGGAGCGGAGGCCTCTGGGACCATCAACGGAGAAGAGCCGAGAGCGGGACCCTACCCTACCCAAAGAAACAGAGATGCCTGAGATGGAGACAGAGATGATGACATGGAGTGATGAAGCGACTAGGGACTTTGGACCCAGAGAGGGAAAGGGACTGTGGGCCGAAAACTGGGGGGAGGAGGGGGAAGTGTAGGGGGCGTGTTTCTGGGATATACCCTTTGGGTGGTTGATGATGCATGGAGGGGATTGGAACCATGGCAGTGAGATGATATACGATGGAATGAATGTAAAGCTAAAGTTCTCCCGTGTAAACTATCATATAATTCACAATAAAACATTAAAAAAAAAAAGTGCTCATTAAAAAATATATAACTAGAAGGATAGATTAATTTAAGTGTTTACATGTGTCCATTCTACTATTCTTTCAACTCTTTAAAGATATGAAATAAAAGATAAACAAAGTTGCAAAAAAAAAGAAAAATGTTCTTTATATAAGCACATATAATATATGCTGTATAAAAATCTCATGTGCTTCAAATTTGATGTGCCTCATTCAATTAAATAGTTAAAACCCATTTTGTCAAATCAGATTGTGAAATGTTTATTATAATTATAGTCAATACTCATCTTATTTCAGCTTATAATAAGATTTTCTATCTCCTATTAACAAAAAATAAAATTATATGCTAGCTGCTGGACCAATTAGTTTTAGCAGTATATACCTTTCTTTTTCATTAACTACATAGGAAATTTAATCATATGGCTAATGAAATTAATGGAGCTATTTTGGACCTTTTATGCATGATTTTATTGCATTATTCTCAAAAGCTGTATACCAGAATTCAATACCCACATGGACACACATTTACTGAAGAAATACTTGCCTTCAATCATACTCATCACATTAATAATAATTGATAGCTTTAGCCACCCATCGCACTGTATAATTATAAAGTAGTAAGAAATACCATTATCTTATTTCGTAGCTTCAGTGTGATGAATTGTATTAGATCTGTTTCAGTTTAACCATGACCTGATTACTTCATGTACTCTTTTTTTTAGTGGTATGTGTTGTGAAATATGTTATGCCAGGTTTTTAAATATTAGTTCTTATAATGTTTATTTACACAACTATTCTTGGTGTCGCACTGTGGGATAAAGCACTGGACCGCAAGGTCAGTTTGAACCACAAGGTTGGCTGTTCAAGTTCACTAGCTGCTCCTTGGACACCCTACCCAGGGTTACTACAACACCCTACACAGACTTGCCAGCACTTAACAACAACAACACAAGGTTGGTTTGAATTGCAAGTTTGGTGGTTCAAACTCACCAGTCTCTCCTCAGAAACCCTATACACATACTATAAAAAAAGAGTACGTAAAAAAAAAAAGAGAGAGAGAGAGTATATGAAGTATTCAGGCCAGATTAAACAGATATACATCTAATGAGTTGCAACAGACTCAATGGCGCTTAACAACAACAAAAAAGGTTCTGGTAAATCTTTTCCAGAATGTCTATTATTGCATGGCTTCAATGGAACCTTTGAAGTTTCAAAATATATTTAAGGCATGTGATAACACAAAGGCATTTAAACAAAAAAAATATTGAGTTATGTGGTAGATTCTAAGGTGGCCCCATGAGCTCTACCTCCTGATTGCTGAGTGTGGCCTCTCAGCTGACAGTAGGGGAGGCAGTGGACAGCTGCCAGCACCCATGTGAGTTTACAAGTGGGTCCTCCATCCATACCTCAGATGAGACCAACATCCAGGTTGGCACTTTGATTGCAGCCTTGGGAGTCCCTGAAGTAGAACTTACCTAAGTTGTTCCTGGACTCCTAGCCCACAGAATCTATGAGATAATAATTGTGTGTTGTTTAGTCTATAGTTTGTGGTCATATATTTCTTTTTAATTTAGTTTTTTGTCTCAATTTTCTTTATTTTGATAAAAATAAATATAGCAGAATTTTTGCAAATTCAACATCTTTACATGCACATTTTTACAGCAGTGATATTGACTATTTTCATCATCTTGTATGACTATCACCAACTATCTGTTTCTGTTGTTCCTCCATCATTGCAGTAATATTTTTCTACAAGAATAGATAATACAAATGACAAAGGTATTAATAATTCAAATTTTGAACTCTTGGATGCTATCAGATTAAATAAATCTCTAGGTGAAAAAGGTGGCACTGTGGGTTAGGCATTAGGCTGCTAACTGCAAGGTTGGTTGTTCAAACCCAACAGCCACTCTGTGGGTGAAAGATGAGGGTGTCTACTCATATAAAGATTTACAGTCTTGGAAACTGTATATAGGTTGCTATGAGTACTGGTGTGGTACTTTAGGATAAATTCTGAACTGCTTAACACAAGTTCAGCAGTTCAAACCCACCAGCTGTTCCTCAAAAACGTTATACAGGATCGCCAACTCAATGGCACTTAACAACATGAGTCAACATTGATGTGATGGTAATAGGTTTGGTTTAGGGCTTAGTGAAAGAATTACAGGCATAATGCAGATTAAACCCTGACCCAACAACCTATATCAAGTCAGTTCCAACTCATAGCAACTCTGTATAGGGTATCTGAGGAGCTGCTGGTGGGTCTCAACAGCCAACCTTGTAATTATCCTACAGCACCATACCAGAACCCCAACTGTGGATTGATGACTCTCAAAAGAAAGCAGGCATCAGAATCACTAGGAGAGCTTGTTGGTAAAACACAGATTGCTGGGCCCCACACCTACAATTTCTAATTTGATTGGTCTGATATGGGTCCCAATAATTTGCATTTTTAACAAGTTCCCAGCTGATACTGATGTTATTTGTCTGGGATCTTTGGAAAACCACTGATGTAAAGTCATTTGATACCTAAGTCTTGGTAAAGCTTTTTGGTATAATTTCTAGAAATTGAGGAAATGAATATATTCCCTGATTGTCACAAATTCTTTTGCAAGGTAAATAGTTTAAAATTATTTTATTTTCAACAAAATTAAAGGAGGAGCTAGTAAAGTTGTCAAATGATAAATCATTAAGAATAAATTCTGATGGTGATCATGAAGTACAGTGAATTACTTAATATGGCCCTTCTAGTTATTCATGATCTTGTGACTCCCACAAAGTGATTGGGTGGAACTATGCAAATAAGGTGCTTGAGACCCACCAAGGGATTGGATAGCTTGATAACAATGCAAATACGGTGAACAGAACTTTTGCATGAGTGGTGCCAGACAAAGCAGATGAGTGGAACCCTAATGAGGGGATTGGTCAGTTTTATCATCCTGCTAGGCTTAAAAGAAGCCATCATATAGGTGGGAAGAGGGGACATCACTGCCATCAAAAAGAAGAATTAAGAACAGAGTGTGTCCTTTGGACCTGGGCTGCCTGCACTGAGAAGCTCCTAGATACAGGAAACCAGCAGCTGCAGTAACATTGGAGATGGTGTAAGACATTGAGAAGGAGATACAAGTGTGGCCGAGAAACAGCAGCAGCACAACCAGGAGACCCATGTGAAATGGCATAGTGGGCTTCCCAGGCCACAGAGTGAGGTGGCTACAGTGTGTGCTTGTGTGTGTGTGAGAGAGGGCATGTGTCAGTGAGAGAGCTGAGTGCCTTCAGGCAGTAGCTTTCCTTGCTTTGGGAAGTTAATGGCAGAGCTAAAAAGCTTGGTAGCACTTGTCCAAGCAAGACAGAGTTCAGGCCAAGGACCAAGAAAGGGATCTGCTTGAAGCTGTCCTGACCTAAGAATTGTGTCTTGAATTGTTCTTGATCTTGTTACTCCCTAATTTTCCCCTAATTTGCTGATGTGGCACAACTCAAAATGAGAATAAACAATGGAAATTTCCATTAATAATCAGAACGTGTAATCTGCAAGGTATTATTTAGAAAATTGGAAGTCATCAAAAATTAAATGGAACACAAAGATCAATATTGTAGACATTAGTGCACTGAAATGGACTGGAATTAGCTATTTTGAATTGGACAATCATATGGTCTACTATGCTAGGAATAACAAATTGAGGAGGAATGATGTTGCTCATCATCAAAATGAACATTTCAAGATCTATCCTGAAATACAACACTATCAGTGATAGTATAAGATCCAAATGCCTACAAGGAAGACCAGTTAATACTATTATTCAAATATACACACCAACTACGAGAATCAGCACTGTACTGTGAACCACAAGGTTGGCAGTTCAAACTCAGCACCTGCTCCTCAGAAACCCTATACAGGGTTTCTATGAGTTGAAATCAACTAAAAAATACTTAACAACAACAACAACCACTAATGTCAAAGATGAAGAAATTGAATATTTTTACTAATCTTCTGCAGTCTGAAATTGACCATACATGCAATCAAGAAGCATTGCTACTCACTGGTGATTGGAATATGGAAGCTGAAAACAAAGATAAAGATCTGTAGCTGTAAGATATGACCTTGGTGATAGATATTATACCAGAGATCACATGATATAATTTTGCAACATAAATGACTTCTTCATTGCAAATAACTTGTTTTCAACAACATAGTGACTATACATGTGGACCTTACCAGATGGAACACTCACCTATAGCAAGAGATTTGGAGGAGGTACAAGAGCTGGACAAAAAAATTCAAAGGTAAGCTCGAGAAGACAAAGTCAAATATAATTATGAAATGTGCAAAGACCTGGAGTTAGAAAACCAAAAGGGAAGAACATGCTCAGCATTTCTGAAGCTGAGGGAACTGAAATAAAAATTCAAACCTCAACTACAGTATTTAAGGATCTATGGGCAAAATACTGAATGATGCAGAACGCATCAAGTGAAGATGGAAGGAATACACAGAGTCATTGTACCAAAAGAAATAGTCGATGTTCAACCATTTCAAGATGTAGCATATGATCAAGAGCCAATGATCCTAAAGGAAGAAGTCCAAGGTGCAATGAGGCATTGACAAAGAAGAAGGCACCAGGAATTGGTGGCATACAAACTGAAATCTTTCAACCAACTGATGCGTCGCTTGAGGTACTCACTCATCTATGCCAGGAAATTTGTAAGACAGCTACCTGGTCAACTGACTGAAAGAGATCTGTATTTGTGCCCATTTTAAAGAGAGGTGAACCTACAGAATGTGGAAATGACTGGACAATATCATTGATATCTCATGCGAGTAACGTTTTACTAATGGTTACGAACATACATTCAGAAGAGGATGTGGAATGAAGGATATTATTGATAATGTCAGATGGATCTTGGCTGAAAGCAGAGAATACCAGAAAGATGTTTACCTGTGCTTTATTGACGATGCAAAGCCTTTCAGTTGTGTGGATCATGACAAGCTCTGGACAACATTGTGAATTATGAGTATTCCAGAACACTTAATTGTGCTCATGAGGAACCTGTACATAGAGCAAGAGGCAGTTGTTGGAAAAGAACAAGGGAATAGAACAAGGAATGGTTTAAAATTAGGAGAGGTGTACACAAGGGTTGTAGTCTTTCACTATACTTATTCAACCTGTATGCTGAACAAATAATCTGAGAAGCTGGATTATATGAAGAAAAGCATGGCATGCAGACAGAAGAAAGACTCATTAACAACCTGCAATATGCAGATGATACAACCTTGTTGTAGTTAGGTGCCATCTAGTTGGTACCAATTCATAGCAACCCTATGCACAACAGAACAAAACACTGCCTGGTCCTGGACCAACCTCACTGTTGTTGCCACGCTTGAGTCCACTGATGCTGCCACTTTGCCAATCCATCTCGCTGGAGGTCTTCCTCTTTTTCTCTGACCCTCCACCTTAACAAACATGATATCCTTCACCAGTGACTGGTCCCTTCTGACAATATGTCCGAAGTGTGAGAGATGAAGTCTAGCCATCCTAGCCTCCAAGGAGCACTCTGGATGCACTTCTTCCAACACAGATCTGCTAACCTCCCTCTTGTCACCCATGTTAAGGAGCTATGTCCTTCTGTGAGTTAATGCACTGGACTGCAAAGTCAGTTTGAACTGCAAGGTCAGTGGTTCAAGCTTATCAGATACTCCTCAGAAACCCTATACAGGGTCACTGTGAGTCGGAACCGACTGAAGGGCACTTAACAACAACATACTGTACCCCAGGTTCAACCATGTTGTGAGGTGTTTTGCAGATTCATCATTATTGTTCAGTGTTATGTCAAATTCCATTGTGTGTATGTACCAAAGTTTGTTTAACCATTTTTCTGTTGATGGGCATTTAAGTTGTCTCCATCTTTTTGATGTGTCTCTTGTAGACAGCATTCTGCTCTCTGTCTCTTGACTGGTGTTTTTAATCAATCCCTTTACATTCAGTGTAATTATCAATAGGTATGAATTGACAGTGCTCCTTTTGCTGTGTGTTTTTCTGTGGTACTGCTGGTTTCTTTGTTCTACCTACTTTTCTGCACTGAGTTAATTTTGTTTGTGAATTTTCTTTTCATTTTAATTTATCTTATGTTAAGGTTTACTAAATAGTTCTAACTTTTCCTCTTCTTTTGTTTTGATGTGCAGGTATGTTATTTTTGTTTATTAAATAATTAATAAATTAATTACTAACAGGTAACAGAGATTATCTTGTTATTTTTTTCCATTCTTACAACAGTCTATTTTATCTTGAAATCTACTTAATTTCCTTGTCTTTTGGAATTCTGTATCGACACTATTCCATCTTTTTGCTTTGTGGTTGACTTCATTATAAATTAATATCTGGTTCTCTGTCTTTGGGCTTGTAGGATTGTTTTATTTTAAATACTTCTATATCTGGATTGAGTTCTGGGTAGTGTTCTCATGTATGGTAATCTCAGATAATTGTCTGCTGTTATTGGTTCTCAGTCCAAAGAATACTCTGGTCATTGCAAATTCCTTTAATATTTTATCAGGAAATGTCCTGATTTCACTGTCATATTTGAGCAACAGCTTTGCTGGGAATATGATTAATTCTTGGTTGACAATTATTTTCCTTTCAGTTTTTTATGTCATCCCATTGCCTTCTTGCTGTGCAGGTCATTTTGTGAACATATGTTTCTATCTCTCTTGATTAAATGCATTAGCTGGGAATTGCTGGGTCACAGGGTACATGTATGTTTGCTCATATACAAAATTGTCAAACAATTGTTTTTGGAGTTGTGCTCCCAGTTTCCTCTCCCGCAGCTTTGGATACTCACCAACATTTGGTAGTGTTAGCCTTTTCTAATTGAGCCATTTTAGTGGGTATTATGAAAAAGTCTTGAGCAGGATCTCAACATTATCAGTTTGGGGCTTTAACAAACCCACTCTGGCTACATTATGGAGGAGGGTTGGACTAGGGCAAGAGTGGCCATGATGAAAACTTTAAGGGAGAGATTGCAACAGTGTAGGTAAGAGATGATGATGGGCCAGTATTCTGATCACCTCCTAGTCACCTCACAAGTGAGAAACAGTACACAATGACCAAACATATAACATTTGACAGTGAACCGACAAAATCAAACAAAAACTCATTAATCAAACATATTCACTGCCCTAGAGGAGTACTATGGGTCGGAACCGACTCGACGGCACTTAACAACAACAACAACAGAGGAGGACATGGCATATCCCACAAGGGCACATGGGAGCTTACATTCAGGGATGGAGTTAACAAGTAGGGGATGTGAGAGGCTGGCATTATGGTCAGAAGGTGAGGTGACCCCTGGCTTCTGTGGGGAGACGTGATTGGTTTGTATGGGATAGTTGTGTGGACTGGAGGAGAGGTGAAACTCATTTAGGTTGAGTGTGGAGTGAGGTGTAGCCTATGCAAACTAGCCAAGTATGGAGGCTTTCCCACTGGATGGGGTGCATATCTGGCAAAGCCAGGGGGATTTGTAGTTATGACTTTGGCGCCCTATAAGGCTCAACGTTGTCCAGACCACACATGAAATTTAAGGCCTTATAATATAATTGGATTATGGCAGTGAGTCCTGGTGTGGCACTGGAAAATAAGCACTGGATCACAAGGTCAGTTTCAACAGCAAGGTCAGTGGATCAAATCCATCAGCCGCTCCTCAGAAACCCTCTACAGGGTTGCTATGAGTCAGAACCAACTTGATGGCACTTAACAAGTGATGATGGAGATGGAAAGAAAAATAAATAGGTTTTGGCAAAATCTTATTGTTCTTGAATGTGCCCTGTTTTTGTTTTGTTTTTTAGCACACCTAGACTTGCTGTAAATATATATGTCCCAGTATGTATGTTCGTTCTACGAAAGAGAAAACACTAATCTTCACTTGTATTTAGCAATGGTTTCTAGTATCCTTTAAGTTAAGACTATTATTTCTTTCTCTTTCCTGTGCAACATTCAAAAACCACCCCTAGAAAAAGTGAGTGTTTTAATGAGACTTCCTAGGAAAGGAGACACTGTAAAACAAAAGTATTTTTGTAACTCAGGCTTGTGAAAAGTAAAAACTACATTTTAAAGTACATTATAGGAAGTGTACTTCAAAATAGTTTTGTATTTGAACTGTTCATAGTTGTTATTGTTATTTTTTAAACAGTTTAGACAAAACTGGTGGAAATTAAAACATTTTCCTGCATTAAACTGAGACAAGTATATGTACAGTTCTATACAGTTTCATGGGAGTATGGTGGCTGTATAGGACAAGCACTGGATTGTGAAATACAAGGTCTGTGGTTCAAGCCTGCCATCCGTTCTGCAGGAGAACGATGAGGCATTCTGCTCCCATGAAGATTTAAAGCTTCAGAAACCCTATACAGGGTTGTTATGAGTCAGAACTAACATACAGTTTTATAGCTTCTCTCCCTGCCCCACCCCTTCCCCATTTATGTGTCTTGGTAATGTTGTTGTTGTCAGGTGCCATTGAGTTGGAACTGACTCACAGCGACCCCATGCACAGCAGAATGAAACAATGTCCGATCCTGGGCCAACCTCACTACCGCCGCCACACTTGACACTATCAATGATGTCGCCTGGCTG
>NW_006408653.1:1645095-1646446 GCF_000296735.1 Chrysochloris asiatica | reverse complement strand
AGCTGGTGAGTTTGAACGGCCAACCTTGTGGTTTAAACCGACCTTGTGGTCCAGTGCTTTATCCCATAGCGCCCATCAGGACTCTAGATATGAATTGTTGTTGTTGTTAGGTGCCATCAAGTTGGTACTGACTCATAGTGACATTATGCACAGCAGAACGAAACACTGCCTGATCCTGGGCCAACCTCACTAATGTTGCCATGCTTGAGTCAGTGGCAGATAAGAATTAGAAGGGTTTAACTTTCTAGAAATAAAATGGAAAAATGATCATTAAAAAGAAAGTGTATTAGATCATTTGAAAAAAATAATAGGGCTTGGTTACTGATTGAGAACACTAGAAAAGACCCATCTTGGGATGGAAATCACTTGGCTAGGTTTTGGATTAAATTTATGTTGCCTTAATCTCCAAAATCACCACTTGTCTGTCAGTTTGTCATACTGTGGTGGCTTGTGAGTTGCTGTGATTCTGAAAGCTATGCTACCAGTATTGTAAATACCAGCAGGGTCACCCATGGTGGACAGGTTTCAGATGAGCTTCCAGATGAAGACAGACTAGGAAGAAAGAGTGACAAACTATTTCCAAATATTTAGTCACTGAAAACCTTATGAATAGCAGAGAAATTGTCAGATATAGTGCCAGAAAATGAGCCCCAGGTTAGAAGGCACTCAAAATGCAACTGGGGAAGAGCTGCTTCCAAAAAGTAGAGTTGATCACGATGATGCGAATGGAGTAAAACCTGTGGGAGTAAAGCCCACGGGGCCTTCATTTGCTGATGGGACACAACTCAAAATGGAGAGAAAGAGCTGTAACATTCACTGAAAATATAACATGGAATGTACGAAGTATGAATCTGGGAAAATTGAAAATTGTCAAAAACGAAATGAAATGCATAAACATTGATACCTTAGGCATTAGTGAGCTGAAATGGACTGGTATTGGTCATTTTGAATCTGATGACCACATGGTTTACTATTCTGGAAATGACAAATTGAAGAGGAATGGTGTTGTATTCATTGTCAAAAAGATCATATCCAGATCAGATATGAGGTACAACACTGTCTGTGATAGGATAATATCCATGCGCCTACAGGGAAGCCTATTTAATACCACTATTACTCAAATTTGCACACCAAACACTAAAGCCAGTGAGGATGAAATAGAAGAATTCTACCAATCTGAAATTGATCAAACATGCAATCAAGATGTATTGATAATTACTGGTGATTGGAATGCAAAGGTTGAGAGCAAAGATGAAGGATCAGTAGTTAGAAAATATGGCCTTGGTGATAGAAATGATGCTGGAGAATGCATGTAGAATTCTGCAAAATCAATGATTTGTTCATTTCAAAT
>NW_006408653.1:1619054-1621266 GCF_000296735.1 Chrysochloris asiatica | reverse complement strand
GAGCAGCTGGAGACTTTAGATCCAGAGAGGGAGAGCGACTGTGTGCTGAAAACCTGGGGGGTACGGGGGGAAGGATTGCATGGAGGGGATTGTAACCATGGCAATGAGGGACAATATACGATAGAATGACTGTAAAATTTATGTTCTCCCATGTAAACTATCACATAATTCACAATAACACATTTAAAAAAAGAAAGAAAATGGAATACACAGAGTCACTCTACCTAAAGGAAATGGTTGATGTTCAACCATTTCAAGAGGTAGCATATGATCAAGAGCCAGTGATAGATACTGAAGGAAGAAGTCCAAGGTGTATTGAAGGAATTGGCAAAGAACAAGGCTCCAGGAATTGATGGAATAAAATCTGAAATCTTTCAAGAAAGTGAGGTGGCACTGGAGGCACGCACTCATCTCTGCCAAGAAATTTGGAAGACAACTATCTGGCTGACTGATTTGAAGAGATCCGTATTTGTGCCCATTCCAAAGAGACCACCCAACTGAATGCGGAAATCACTGAACAATCTCTTGGGTATCCCATGCAGTAAAGTTTTACTAATGGTAATATAGAAACGGCTGCAAGCATACATTAACAGAGAACTTCCAGAGGTTCAAGCCGGATTCAGAAGAGGCCGTGGAATGAGGGATATCATTGCTGATGTCTAATGGATCTTGGCTGAAAGCAGAGAATATCAGAAATATGTTTACCTTTGCTTTATTGACTGTTTAAAGGCTTTCGATTATTTGGATCATGACAAGCTATGGACAACATTGCGAAGTATGAATATTCCTGAACACTTAATTTTGCTCATGAGGAATCTGTACCTGGACCAAGAAGCAGTTGTTCAAACAGACCATGGGAACACTTAATGGTTTAAAATTAAGAAAAGTGTGTGACAGGATTGTATTCTTTCACCATACTTATTCAACTTGTATGCTGAGTAAATAACCCGAGAAGTTGGGTTATATAAAGAAAAATGTGGCATCAGGATTGGAGACTCATTATCAACCTGTGATATGCCAATAATATGTCCATATTATTGGAGGAACCATTATCAGGAGGAACTATTACCTGTAGAAGAAATCGTGTTTGGTAAAGTGGTGGTGGTGTGCTGTGGAGTCAATTCCAACTCATAGTGACTCTGTAGAGGGTTTCCAAGGTTGTAAATTGGAGGGACGGAGACAAAGAGGAAGACCCAATGAGATGGATTGGTACAGTGGCAGCAGCAATGGGCTCAAGTGTAGCCATGAATGTGAGGTTGTCATAGCACTGGGCAGTGTTTTGTTCTGTTGTGCATAGTGTCACTATGAGTCGGTTCTGATTTGATGGCACCTAACAACAACAGCGTAGTGGTTACGTATCGGGCTGCGAACCGCAAGGTCAGCAGTTAGAAACTACCAGCTGTTCCGTGGGAGAAAGATGAGGTGTTCTGCTCCCGTAAAGATTTACAGCCTCAGAAACCCTGTATAGGGTCACTATGACTCCACAGCACACAGCCACCACCACCACCACCACCACCACCAAATGTCCCAGCTTCCTGATTATCTGCTCATATGTCCCCATCCCAAGTTTCAGAATCCCATTCAGTGCTCTCACTTTAACATCAGACATTATTCCAGGTTGGGAATTCAGCTGGTGTTGTAATTCAGCCAAAACTTTTAGTGTTGTAATTTCACAGTAAGACTTTGGGTTTGGTTTTCAGTAATATCAGCTCTGCAACTATACGAAATAAGGTTTTGTTTCACTGCACAAGTGGAAACTTTGAGGACTTTCATGTGGTGCTTGAGCTGTGACTGCTTACCCAGAACTCATCTCTTTCCTTTACCATTTGCTCTAATATGAGTTGGACCAACCAACCAGCTTCTTTATGCTTCTCATCCTGACAAAACTGCCAAAAAGTATCATACACTTGATCATCCAGAGACTCACTTCCCTCCAATACATGATCTATTGGTGGTGATATTTTGTGTATTAATGTTGCCACCTTGCACCACGGATTATCAGCACCCACACCCACATTATTAATGGAGGCAGCATTATCAATGCCTTTAAAATTAGTAGACTTGAGAACCAATTTAGAAAACTCATCCTAATAATTTTCTCTATAACCACTCTCAGTAGCAAGTGTCTTAGGCTTGTTCTCTAGAAAAGCAAAGCCAGTGAATTTTTATACATATTTATAAACTTATATAATGTATATGTTTATAAATAAAT
>NW_006408653.1:1498074-1618904 GCF_000296735.1 Chrysochloris asiatica | reverse complement strand
CATTTGAACTGCAAGGTCGGCGGTTCAAGCTCACCAGCTGCTCCTCGGAAACTCTATACAGGGTCGCTAAGGGTCGGAATCGACTCAACAGCACTTAACAACAATATATATATGTGTGTGGAGAGAGAGAGGAGAGAGAGAGAGTCCTGGTGTGGTGCTGTAGATTAATGCTCTGGACTACAGAGTCGGTTTGAAACCCTATACAGGGTCGCTGTGAGTCAGAACCAACTCGAAAGCACTTTATATATGTAAAGCAATTAAGCTTTACCCTTGCCTGAATGTCTAATATACTGGAAGCAGGCCATACCTCCAAGAAAAGTTCCTTTCAATTGGTTGTCTGCTCACAGCAGAAACCATCATTGTTAATTACATTGTATTCGACCTCATTATGGAGAAAACTACATCTCAGCTGCCAACCCACTGAGAATCCTGCCCAGTAACACCTATCCCCATCCCTTATTTCTTTTTCCTGCTCTATTTTCTCCATAGTACTTAGTGGTAGTGGTGGTGGTGTGCTGTGGCGTCGGTTCCAACTCATAGTGTCCCAGCTATGAGTTTTTAACGCTGTAAATTTTTACAGGAGCAGAAAGTCTCATCTTTTTCCCATAGAATGGCTGGTAGTTTCGAACTGCTAACCCTGAGGCTAGCAACCCGACTCATAACTACTACGCTACCAGAGCTCCTTAATACTTTGTTGTGTTGTTGTGAAGTGCCAACGGCCCATAGCGACCCTGTATAGGGCTTCCGAAGAGCAGCTGGTGAGCTTGAACCGCCGACCTTGCAGTTCAAATGGTTTTGCAGTCAGCACATTAATCCACAGAGCCACACCAGGACTCTTAATACTTAACACTGTCTAAAATCGGGCTGCGTACCGCCAGGTCAGCAGTTCGAAACTAACAGCTGCTCCGCGGGAGAAAGATGAGGCATTCGTTCTGCTCCCGTAAAGATTACAGCCTCGGAAACCCTGTGCAGGGTCGCTATGAGTCGGAACCGACTCCACGGCACATAACAACAACAACAAAATACACTAAGCAGTTTGGGGTGGTACAGGCCCTCTGCTGTCACAGAAATGCTGGAGGCTCCAGTCTACCCAGAGGCTCCTCTAAAGAAAGGCCTGGGGGAGTACTTCTGAAATATCAGCTACTGAACACCTGGTGGAGCAGTTTTACTCCCACATATATGGGGTTGATATGAGTCAGGATTGCCTAGATGGTAAATAGTTTAACATACATTATCATTTCTTTAATTGTATTCTGCCCTCTTCCCTCCAGAAAAGTAAGATCCTTCAGAGCGAGGATACTCCCCTTCCCCCAAATGTTTTACCTTGTATTCTCACATCTTGTATACAAATGTTTCCCCACTAGGCAGTGAACTGCTAGCTGTTTAGTACTGTTGAGTTGGTCCCGAGTCATAGTGGTCCTGAATAGGGTTTCCTAGGAGCTTCTGATGAGTTTGAACAGCTGACCTTTCAACTAACAGTTCAGTGAGCTACTTAGGAGTGTGGAATTTATTGTTTGATGCTGCAACACCCACCCACAGTGCCTATTACAATGTCTTACACACCTAAGAAACGACTGATAGATTTTTGTTAATGATGGAAGAAGTCTCAATCATTTTCAATATGAAGACAAGGAAACATGATCATCCCAGCTGAAAGATATCATGTTTGGTAAAGTGAAGAGTTGAAGAGAAAGAGGAAGACCCCTCAACTAGATGGACTGGAACAGTGGCAGCAGCAGCAATGGGCTCAAATGTATCATTGACTGTGAGGTTGGTGCAAGACCGGGCAGTGTTTTGTTCTGTTGTGCATAGAGTTGCTATGAGTTGGTACCAACTTGATGGTACTTAACGTTTAAGTGTCAGCTAATAGTAAGTGGTTGGTGTAGCAGACATTCCCTTAGCCCACCTAAGTTTATTGCATCTGCAAACAGTTCCCACACACCAATGCCTGTATCTACCTTTTCCTCTTTCTGATCATGAAGTACATTGGATTTCCTCTTCAGCCTCTGGTAGGCTGATTGTGAGTTTCACATGGTAAGTCTAAGGGTTCCCAGCAGAATCAAGCCATTATTGCCTCTACTGCTCACTAATGCAGCTGGTGTTTTGGTCTACCCACGCCTTCTCCATTCTAGGACCACTCTTCAAATAAACTATCTGCACTCAAATCTTATCTTTTTTCTCAGGGTTTCCCTTCACGGGGTACCAAGCTAGTGGGTCATCTTCGCATTTCCTGACACAAACAGAGAACGTTTCCAGTAAGATGATGGAGCTCCTTGGAGCCATGAGTCCATATGTGACTCCTCAAGATCAACTGAGCTGAGAATTGGGGTATGTTTGGAAGGGACAGTAAACACAAGGATATTAGGAGAAGAAATGCTAGGGCCTTGGGGCTGCAATGTGGTCAGAATAAGATGGTGTGAAGTTTAAGTATATGCAGTTGAATAGAGCATTTAAACATTTGTTATGTCATGACATGTATTATATTCCTAATGCCGTGAATAGTAATCCTATTCACGGCATTAGGAGTATAATGAAACCATCCCCTTAAATTATTTATATTTAGCACCCAGCAGTGCCTGGAAAATGAATCAACATGACTTTAATGGTGGGAATAACCATTCTTGAGAGTTTCGTTAAAATTGGTGACTTGGTATGGATGTGATTTTGTTATTGTTGTTGAGAACTTACACAACAGAACATAGACGTTCAAAACTTCTATCTGTACAATTCAGAGACATTCCTTAAGTTGTAGAACCATTCTCACCTTCCTTTTCCAAGTTGTTCCTCCCCTCCTAGCTACTGATCTTCTTAACTATTAAATTACAAAATAGTTCAAGCTCACCAGTCGGTCCTTGGAAACACTAGACAAGGTTGCTCTTAGTCGGAACTGATTGATGGCACTTAACAGCACACACATACATACACTCCCTTACCTCCTAAGAGATAGGAGTTTATCAGTAACCTCACTGAACTGGGAGGTTATGGCTAGAATGGCTGACACTATCTAGTTAAATCCAACTAACCACAGAGCTAGGGCTAGAACCCAAATGTCCTGCCTCCCAGTGCCTAGTTCTCTTTCCACAGTAGCCACTGGGAACATTCCAAAAAGAAAGTAATTTTGGAGGCTAACAGCCATGAGAATTTTCAGATTCAATTTCAACAAAGTGTTACTATTTAAGAAAGGCTGCCAAAAAGATAATGGGGATGAAGAAATGTTCTGGAAACTGAAGTGCTATCCAAAGTTTAGCTATCTGTGGTTCACTGCCAAGGTCAACAAATTCAGGCGCTGTGGTAGAGCCAGCTTCTAAATTGAAGAGTTAAGGAAAGGCTAGTCATTCAAGGGGCCCCTTCTGAATGGGACATCAGTGTATTTGCTGGGATCAAAAGGATACAGTGCTGTCACAATGCGACATGCCCACACTCCTATTTTAAGTACAACACACTTGAGCTGACTGGAATGCTTACATTAGATATTTGTGTAAAACCTATTTTCTCTAGCTTTTTTTCTCTTCATTTGTTTCAGCGTTCGAGTCACCTGTACCACTGGGCAACAGGGTATCCCTTCAAGGTTTCCAAGTGTCTCAGTCTATTAGTGTTTTACTTCCACATTAGTTCACATTTGTACCAGCTGTGTTAGAAATGGGATTCTGCACATACTCTGGCTCTCAAAACCACATTCTTCTGCCTTCACACTACCTCTTTGTCATCGTATAACTGAATAAGCATTGTTTCCCTGGCTTGGCTCATGAAAGGGGATCCTAATGTAGAGTAAACTTCATTTTCTGGCCTCCCTTATCCAAGCACCCAACACTAGAAGAGCAGCAGTGTTTGGTGACCTCCCCACACTTAGGTTAATGAGCTGGGTCTGGGCCCAGGCTGGATGAACCTGTGAATAACGGGGAGTTGATTGCAAAGCCTTAATCATAGTGAAGTTGAGGCCGACCTTGCTTTGTTCCGCACCCTCCTGCTCCTCTCTCTAAGGGCCTTTGCTTAAAACATCCCAGCTAATGGGTTATGTCGCAGCATTCATTCTACACAAGCTCCAATTCCGGTGATTCAGGTGGCTGTGCAGGGATTCAGTCTCAGATGTTTCTACACTTAAGAACTTGTAAAACAGTGAAAGAAAGATAGTAGATAAACTTACAGAAAGCCTCTGTTCTCAGCTAGAAAGAAAGCTCTACTTATTTCTTCACTGTAATAAGAGTCTTGAAAAGCCCAAACTAAAGGTACAGAGAAGGGGTGAAATAAGAACCCTAAAAGGCACACACAGCCCTGCCAACTCTACTTTCTTCACACATTTCCCAAGTGATGAATGCCCATGAGAAAGAGACAAACTTGGAGATTTTTTATTGCTGTAAGGCTGGAAAAATATCAAACAGGTAAAACCTTCCTAGGGTTTATGTTGTATTTTTCATTTTTGATGGAGTAAGCCCTTAGTAAAAATTTTACTTATTAAGATCAGAACTTGTTGTGTGTGTGTGTGTGTGGGGGGGGATTAGGAAATAAAAGGTGTTGATAAGCTTTAACTAGTTTGCCAAGTATCACTCTTAAGGATTCACTAGATTCTGGGACCCCAAGTTCTAGACTAGTTAATCATCTTGTCACACAATTCAGGACCCAAGTGTGAGTTATGCTTCTTAAAATACTAGTTGCCACATTTGACCTAGCTTCAATGGCTTGATGATCAGAATTCAAATAGAGGAGGATAAAGAAAACAAATGTAAATTGCTATAATTTGATGAACTTGACCTATACTTATGGATGTAGTAGCTCAAATACCAACTGAGAGGGAAGGAATCTTCACATGAAGGATCACACAGCCCCTTTGTACACAAGATTTGATAGGGATGGACAACTTAGTCATTGACTACCTAAAATGGAGAGGCAATTTATTAAAAGACATGAAGTGGCTGGCTTACAAGTTTTCAAGAGGGAGTTTAGTTTCAGAGTGTGTGGGGGAAGGTAGAATCCCCACTGATTAGTCTGCATCCTGTCTAGATGGAGCTGGTGAAAGGAGATGGGGATATGATTCTTTTGATTCAATAGTGAGTAATTGTTATCATGAGTAATTGAGACTGTCACAACTGTAAAGGTAAAAGTTTTGTAACATAAAGGGGGGTAGTAATTAATCGTCCGTTCCAGGAACAGAGGACCCTAAGACCATCCAGGTAGAAGCGCATGAGTGGAATGTGGAACCCTATTCAGAGAAGCAGCGACACCAGAGACAGAGGCAAAGATGATGACATTGAGAGATATAGCACTGAGGACCCTAGACTCATGGAAAGAGAAAGGCTGTGTGCTGGTGGCCAGGATGTGCCCCTGGGTTGTTTTAATGATTACATATTCCTGAGTGTGCATTAAAACAAGCAAACAAACAAAAAAGCAGAGGGAATAGAAGCAAATAATGTTGAATGGTGATGCATGGAAGGGATTGTAATCATTGCAGTGATACAAAATACGAAAGGATGAGTGCAAAACTGATTTTCTCCCTTGTAAACTATCTCTCAAGGCACAATAAAAGCTTTTAAAAAAATAAACAACCAAAACTTTATGAAAATAATGTTGTTGTTGTTACGTGCCGTGGAGTCGGTTCTGACTCATAGTGACCCTGTACAGGGTTTCCGAGGCTGTAAATCTTTACGGGAGCAGGAAGCCTCATCTTTCTCCGGGGGAACAGCTGATAGTTTTGAACTGCTGACCTTGAGGTTCGCAGCCCAATTCGTAACCAGTACGCTACCAGAGTGCCTTGAAAACAATAACAGTTTATATCCCAAAAACTAGTTGCAAGAGTTCAAAAGGGGAGACAAACAGCAACTGTGCACTTCAATTTCCAGGTAAAAATTATCACAACAGCCCTTCATCCTGCTAACTAGTTAAGAGAAAGGCAGCCAGACAGAAACAAGATGCCAGGTGGCTTTTGCGGGCTTAAAAATGAAAGCACTTAAGGGAAAGAAAGAGGCAGGTTGTAGGCATTTGGTAAACTGAAAGCAAACTTTATTGTACACAGTACAGAATATAATGCAGCTTGGCAGGATGCATACGGCCCTGCGCAGGGGAAAGTATATCAAATCGACTGGCAGGTTAAAGCCTTTCTGCACTGTAGGCTTTCCACACTCTGGAAAAGAAGCCAAGAAAAATAAAACAAAACAACAAAAAAAACCAACCCCACACCCCCAAAACCAAAAAATAAAAACAAAACAAAAAAATCCATCCAGAGGTGCATGAGTCCGATGGGAATGCAAAGGTTATCCTCTGTCCTGTGACAACACAGGCCACGTGCTCACAGCAAGGGAAGGGGAGCTCAGGCCACAGAGGATTATTTTCAGACTTGCAAAGACAGCATAAACCCACCCACCCTGCCCTCCCCTATCACCCCCCAAAAAATCCCAAATCAGGATAAGTAAAGAAAGGAAAAACAAATCCTATACAGCATTTACAACAAATAAATCTCTAGTCAGCTGGGGTTAAAATATGCATATATGTATAGACTATGTGTAGGTTAGAAAGCTATAAATATGGTTTGGAAAGAGTCTTTTGATTAGAGTACAAGGCTAATTAAGGCCCAAGTTATAGGTTCAATACCTTAGAGGGCCAATTAGCTTCCAATAGAGGAAAACCTTACTAGTTTCCTAGCTATAAAATGCACCCCATTGCCCCGCGAGACACTTCACCAATGTGCCGTTGGACATGAGGGGGGGGGTACCTTCTGGAAACCAAAGAAAGCAAGCTCCATTTATAGAAAAACACGAAGCCTGTGTCCTCCACTCAGTGAGTCACCTTCTCCTAGGAAGACCAGCACAGTCATTTCTAACGTGCTCAGCAGCCTGGGGGCACAGAATTCTACCAACAGAGCAAGGTCCTACCACTTCCTAGTGACATTTCTTCTACTTTGTGCTCAACGTACACATAGCTTTAGTTTGGCTGTTTAAAACGTTTTCAGTATAATACAGCAATCAGAATAAACGTTAATTGGGGAACAGGGAAAAAAAAAAAAAAGGGTGGCAGAAAGCTAAAATGCTAGCACTGTAGTTTACCTGAAAGCATCACATGGGAGCCTCAAACCCTATTGAAGCATATGCAGGGTTTAAAGTCCAAGATGTAAAGGAAAAGGAAAACAAAATAAATGGAAGAAATGGAAATTGTCGCAAGTCATGCCCAGAGAAGTCCCTAGGGTTCCCACCAGGTAGCCAAGTTTCAAAAAGGCATGACATGTATTATGTACATATGCTTTCCAGAGAGGGCATGGCAGTGAACACGGGGAACTATACACACAGAATCCAAGCTAGGTGTCCAGAATGCCCTGCACACTTCAAAAATGTACAACTCATGTGCCAATGTTCCATCAGGCTGTCTGGTGCAGAGAGCACAAAGCAGGCAACAAGTGGGCTTTTACATGGCTCCAGGGAAGCCCAGCAAAGCCCCGTCAAGCTGCAGCATCTTTGTAAGTCTGCACGGCCTCATCGGAAAGACACAGTGCAGTTACCAAAAGGTTTTTTGTTTTTGTTTTTGTTTTTTTTTAAGCTTTAAATACCAAAACTACAAAAATCAGTTTATAAACCGTATCCCCCCCCAAAACAACCACCAAAACAAAACAGACTCCCAAGTCAAAGCAAACCAAAATACTGTCAAAAGTGTTAACACCTTTCTCTGAAAATTAAAGCCATCCATATACAACCATGTGACTTGGAAGAGAAAGGGGGCTTGTTTGACTTGGTGGCCACATGGCTGAAGGTTCCCAAGAGTAGCAATGGTTTATTAGTTGAGAACCATGGAGTGGAGATTATTAGCTGTTCTGACTCTCCCCTCTTCTTTCTGGACAAAGGGGCAACGTTTCAGGTTGAGCTCCGAATTCCAAGGTGTATTTCTAACCTGTCATGGTTTGAGTCTCCTCAACTTAGCCTAGCTACTCCCATATGGGTGTGTGAGTTTTCAATACATTGTGCAAATCAGAGCCCTTCTGTATCAAGGCATTTAGTAGTCCAAGATCAATGAAGATTGTCACACATTCCTCTCCCGGTGCGCGGGTACTAACCTGAACATGGTATTGCTTTGCATATATTGTTCATGGCATTGAGACTCCATTTCAATCTCTTCCCACAGAAACCTCTTCAGAATCAGAGGCCCCTTCCCCTTGGTGGTTTCCAACCCTCCCTGTTTCCACTCCCTTGCCAAGGTGTCTGTCCTGAAGGGTACCAATCCAGAAATGGCTGAGGCTCTCCAGATAATACTCAAAGGGCAAGCTTTAGGAACAGCCAAAAACACAAACAAAACCTCTGCCCTCATTTGCCTGAATGGGAACTGCTGCTAGCTCTAGGATTTGGCCGCTCAGCCACACTCAGAAACTTAGTAAGCAAAGCCTTCAGCGTAGGGGAGGCTGCCGCAGTGATCCATGTCCAGGAGGTAAGCAGGGTTGTCTTCAAAGTGGGTCAGTGGCAGGGTATCTTCCTCACTGAGGTGGCATTCAGACTCTGCCTTCAGGAACGGACGCTGATTGTCAGGGAAGGCCATGGAGAAAAGGGCATCAGGGTCACAGACAAATTTGTAGACATATCGCTCGCCTGCCACCTGAGAGAGAAAACACACCTTCAAGATCTAGCTGGAACAGAGCATTGAGGATCAAGGGAAGAACAATGAGACATTTGTAAGTCACCAAAGGAAGCTCAGCAACTAGCTGATTAGCCAAATCATTCAGATTTATTTAAAATCTTGGGGACCTATTACCTGCCAAGTGTTTTGTTGGTACTATAGCACAGCAGTTGATTTGAAATTCGAATCCACACTAGATAGCTATTTTAAAAAGACAAATCCTCACTTTCTAACAGTCATGTGGAGGCTCACGCTTGGTGTTAAATGAGATAAAGACTGAGGTACAATGCAGAAGTCAGACCACATTTTTCAGTTCCCTCCAAAGTTTACTGTGTATTCACAGTATGGCTTTGTTACCTACTATGGGTTAAGAATTGGATTACAGAACCTATGTGGAAACTTTAAGTATATTTTAAAGCTGAAGAGAACTGCTTTTCAGTTTTAAATTACTCAAAATCCATGGTCCCTCCACAGTGAAGGAAGATAAATGATAACTGCCTGTAAGTGGATTTTATACATCAGATGATTAGAACCAAAAAGGTCTCCATTATTCAAGGGCCTGATGAGGTAGTTGATGAACTATTTAGGTCAATGGGATCACCCACTCTGTTGGTTGTTTAGCAACAGTACAAGAGGGCACAAGCCACTGAAATTAAGCCTGGTAATTGGCTTTGGGGAAGTAATGCAGAGGGGTGAGAGAAAGGGGCTACAATGACTGATAAAATAAACATTTTAGATTCAAAAATTCAAATTACAGAGTTTAATCCTGCCCTTTAGTTATGAGAAACTGAAGACCAATGATCCTAATTATTCTGCTCTAACTCTAACATCTTTTCAACTGAAGAAATAAGGTGTTGCTTCTAAAAACTGGCTTTAAGAAGTCTGTTACGACAGTGGCTATTTCTATAGTATGGTACCACTATAAAATAAAACTGATTTTAGGGTGACACTTCTAAGTCCAGCCACCAGATCATGATTGTTCCTTGGCACACACAAACTGAGGAACTGGGGGCTACATGTATAAAGGTAGACGATCAGCATCTCCATCAAAGGAAGTCTTAAGAGAGGGGGGTAGCTATAGACATCAACCATCCCTACTTGTTTTTAAAACAGGTTACACCTTAAATATGGATTCCTGGTGTGATGCTGTAGGATAAGCACTGGACTGCACAACACAAGGTCAGAGGTTCAACCCACCACTTGTTACCTTGTACAGGGTCACTTTGACCCAGAACTAACTCTATGGCATTTAACAACAATTGTTGTTGTTGTTAAGTGCCATTGAGTCGGGTTCGACCCATAGCAACCCTATACAGGGTTTCCGAGGGTATAAATCTTTACGGGAGTAGAAAGCCTCATCTTTCTCCCGCGGAGCGGCTGGTAAAGTTTCGAACCGCTGACCTAAAGGTTCACAGCCCGATTCGTAACCACTACGCTCAACAATAACATACCTTAAATCCCTGATTTCCAATCCCCAAAAGTCACTAAGTGAATGGGGCAGAGTAAGGCAGGTGGCCATAGTAGAAATAATACTGAGCCAGGAGCCTAGGGACTTTTAGAGTCTTGAAGGAGTGAAAAGGGATACATACATTGTGATACAAAACAAGTAGGGCTGGCCAGGAAGACGGCAATGGGAATGTTCTTGTTCTCAAATGGGATGGTAGTTTAACAGGTGGTTTGTTTTTTATAAATTTTATAGCATACTTGATACTAATGTAGGAAACATTTATTCTTTTGGTAAGACAAAGACTAATAAAACGTGATTAAGAGAGAAGGTAGCTATGCCAGCGAAAGCATTAAGTGTTGAGTGAGGAAATGGGAGAGCACTGGAGATGCTCTTGTTGTTGTCATTGTTGTTAAGTGCCGTGGAGTTGGTTCCGACCCATGGTGACCCTGTAAAAGGGTTTATGAGGAGTAGCTGGTGAGCTTGAACCATCGACCTTGTGATTCAAACCTACCTTGCAGTCCAGTGCATTAACCCACAGCATCACACACCAGAACTCCAATTCTTAAACAGAATGGTAGTTTTAACAAGTGTTCCTCCCTGCATCTTCACCGCCCCCACCACACACATACTTTATAGCATGCTTGATAACTTGTATGCCTCTAACAATTATTTTGGTAAAACAAATACTACATTAAAACATGATGTTGTGATGCACGGAGGGGATTGTAACCGTGGCAGTGAAATGATATACGACAGGGAAGAATGTAAAGCTAATGTTCTCCCATGTAAACTATCACATAACTCACAAAAAAATTAAATAAATATTAAAAACAAAACAAAACAAAATGTTGACTGCTGAAATACATGCAAGTATTCCCCACTTTTTTGAAAGGTTGCTTTATATCTATTGCCTTTTACAAAAGACCTACATGAGTATCTAGTTTAACTCTGAAAAGGCTTTTCACTTTTATGTAATTTAATGTTCAGCATTTGTTTTGTAGTTAACTGTTAAAGAGACAGCAAGCACCCTCCCCCAGGAACTGTCCTCAGTATATCTCAGCATCAAGACACCATAGCATTGAGCTGTATTTGTGAACAACATCTTTAAACTGTATCTTTGAACACTATGAATGTTATTGTAATTTTAGATTTTACATGCTATTTTGTAGAGTATTTGGGGGGGGGGACTGGGAATGCTAAAAAAAATTTTCCCATCTAAATTAGTGGTAATTTCTTCTCTGCTTTATGCAATCTGAAACATTCAACCTATAAATGATAGACTGTGGGGAATAGGACAACATTTAGTGGCTAAGAATGACCAACCAATGATTTGCAATTCCCATTATGGGATTTTACAATCGACCTTTCATTGCCTATCCCACTAAGAATTTTGCTCTGGATTCATCCAAATATACTTCATTCTCTACTTTTGCAAAGAGTATTCTGCTAATTAGTTGACTCTGTTGCCAATTTAAAAATGTTGGATTTTCAACTGGAGTTTCAGTTTCTGTAGATTTTGAAAGAGAAGTATGATTTTCCTGTTCCTCTAACACTTTTCAGAGTATCAAATCAACAGACTTGGAGGGCTAGGTGTTTTAACAACTAAAGACTTCAATCTGCTCTGTGGGAGTAGCGACTTTCAAGTTGACTCCCTATGTGCTCCTTTATGGATGCAATGGTTGGCCTACTTTTCTGGCCATCTTTGTAATCAGAGACAATATAAGTAAAGCAGAGAAGCCTAATTTTCCAACTGTGTGTTCCTCGTTGCACTTCTGGCTTCCCAGTACCCCAGTACCTCTGAATATCTCACTTGGCTCTTGTCGTGTTTGTTTTCACAAGATTTTTCTTTCTTATTTCAAAACCACTTTTTAAGGCTAGGCATTTTAAACAGCCTGATTATAGATGCCCTCAACATTTATTTGTGAAGTGATCCCGGTGATCTAAGTGTCTCTTGTAATCGCCTCACCTTCTGCATGATGCCTTTTTCATAGTAATAGCGCAGAGAACGGCTGAGCTTGTCATAGTTCATGGCTGGCCGGTTCTTCTGGATGCCCCAGCGCCGAGCAACCTGGAGAGAGAGAAAAGCAGAGAGCCATGGAAACATGCTCCTTGGACCTATTGGTTTTCTCTGAATCCCAGGAGAGCTAGTTCTGTAAGCCAACTGGTTTTGGTCAGTTACCTGTTTCCCTAACTTGGAGGAGAAAGTGTTTAATTCTCTCTAGACCATACAACCAACAAAAGGTGATGATTCCATCACAACCACTAGGAGGTGAGACCTAGAGGTAGAAGAATCCTACCTACCACTTTAAGATTGCAGAGGGTTTGGCTAATGTCCCAGAGGAAGCAGGCTCTCTACCATTTCTCCACATATGAATTATTGACCAATACCCATAGCCCATTAACATGTTGCCATTAAGTGCTATGGTTTCTGTAGCAGTCAATAAGGAATAATTAGAATGGTCATTCCTGAAACATTAGAAACACACTAGTGAGTTGCTAATGGGCCAGCAGAGCAAAAGTTCAATTCTAATAAGATTGGAGAGGGGCTGGGAGATGTTTACTTATTGCAGCTTGTGGAGTAAGGGGGAATCAGATCATTTCAGCCTGCTGCCATCCAATCCCCTGTTCCCAACAGACTAGCAGAATGGACACTAAAGCATGTAGCACCATTACCCACTTAATGAAAAATTAACAGGGCTTCCCAAACAATTCTGAAGTGCATTATATCCAACCCAGTCCACCTGAGGTGCAGTGATAGGGAGATGTAATTGGAGCTTTGGGCTGAGAAATCATGTAGCAGGAAAACTTCCTAGCAGGGTTAGCCGATTATCAGAGCAGCCAAGCAATTTAATTTCTTAAGAATCTCAACACCCCAAAATCCTACATATAAAGAGGACTATCAATGAACCAAGAGTCTTGGTATAGCACTGTAGGATTAGCACTGGACTGCGAAACACAAGGTCAGCAGTTCAAACCCACCAGCCACTCCTCAGAAACCCTATATAGGGTCGCTAATGAGTTGGAACCAACTCAACATCACTAAACAACGTATCAAGGAACCAAGAAACAGCGGGATAAAGCATTGGGCTGCTAACGGAAAGGCCAGTGGTTGGAACCTGCCAGCCACTGTGGGAAAAAGAGAAGGTAGTTTATTTTCATGAAGATTTACCATATGGGGCTGTTCTACTCTATCCTATAAGGTCTGAATGAATTGATGGCAGTGAGATATCAATGAAGGAGAATAACTGTAAAAACATGAGTCTTCACGTTGTATGCAAATCAAGGGCCATGTTTTGAGTATTTTTTACATCAATTTTGGAATTTTTTTTTATTATTATTAAACAAAGTTAACTACAGTCATGTACCACACAATGTCCATTTGGGCAGTATCTAACTGCATATATCTTCATGGTCCCATAGGTTATAATAAGTTCAGAAGTCCCAGTTGGAGAATAGGATGAAGTGAATACAGTTCCCCACAAGCAATATATGCATGCATCTTTTGTATAAAAGTGGTTGTGTTGCCAGGTGTATAATGCTATTGATAAGTGCCTCAGGTCAATTCTGACTTATAGTGACCTTTTATACAGGGTTTCTGAGGAGCAGCTGGTGGGTCTGAACCAACGACTTTGAGGTTCAGAGTCTAGTGATGAACCTACAGCTCTACACCAGGAGTCCAGGTGTATAATAGTACAGATTGTATAAAATTTATAATACATATGACCTTGATCATCATAATAAATATCTTAGTATATGAGGGGGCTTCAAATGTTTGTGAAAAAAATGAACTTTCCCCATGAATTTCGAAGCTTCTTGTATCTAAAAACCCTATCTAAAACTTTACCATGTAACAATGTATGCTTTGAGACATAAGCAGCAGCATCTAATCCCAATCTCCTGTATGGTACACCTTGAGTGTTAGAGCATCATCTCTCTGTTTAATTTTCTTTCGAAATTATTCCTGTGAAGTGCATAATGGCTTCTCAATAGTGATAGCAGTAACAAGGGGCAAAGGCAAAGGACAAGTAAATAAATTGATCTGGAAGTGAAACAAAAGGTTATCAAACAACCCAAAATGGGAAAAACAGTGAATGCTATTGTTTATGATTTAGGCATGTTGCACTTGACAGTCACAATGATCCTCAAAAATTAAGGAAGAAATTCTCCACACTGTTAAAAGATCAGCTCCACTAAAAACCACACGGTGAATGAAAATGTGAAAGGGACCTATATCAGATATGGAGAATATTGCCAATGATGCAGACTGAGGGCCAAACACAAAACTGAATACTTCTGCACATGATGATGGTCACTGCTAACGTGTGAAGCTTTACTGAAAGAAAATGGACCAGACTATGAGATTCTGAAGTGTTATTTAAAATAAATACCAGAAACAATAGATGAGGAAGAATGCATCTATCCTGATTACAACAGGATAATTCAGTAGCCATGATTCTTCTCTCTGCTTTACAAAAAACTCCATGAAAGTTTATTTTCCAATCAATTGCTCACTTCATGTCTCTATGAGACATAAGTTTGGCCTGAGTATATTTTCGCCACATTGCATGCATTCAATATACTACCTTCAAAACAAACAACGGTCCAAAGGGCCAAATTTACCACCCCCTCCCCCCCAACAAAAACTCTACAAATCTTGCTACCAGTGGAAAATAGTGGTAGGAAGGGAAATCTGTTAAACCAATCAATACCTGCCCTTCCACAATGTTTACAAGAAACAACACTGTATGGAACTATAATGGCTGACAGCCACAAATGATGGGGGCAGGGGAGTGGGTTTTAAAAGAAGCCCAGCATCTCATTTTACTATGTACAGTGGTGAAAAATAATTCTTGAATATTCTTGACTTCAGCCGTGACCCCCATTTTGCAGTCACTTGCATATGTTAACAGCTGACTGGAGGGAGGTTTTGTATATGCACAGATTTCAGAGCAGCTCTGGTAGCCATAGTTACTGACTCATCCTCTCAGGCCAGAGCCCTGATTCCATAGCCTTCACCAGGGCTGCACCTCCTACAGTCGCGTGATTCAGCACAGCTATGGAGCAGCTGGAAATGAAGGCTGCCCCCTTTTTTTTTGGGGGGGGGGAGGCAGGCAATAGCTTGTTACTGATCTTTCTTTCATCTTTCTCATTAGTTACTTTAATAGCACACATCTGAGAACCGAAGCTGAAGGAGTTAAATCATACACATATCTCTTCCTCTCCTTTAAAGAGAGAGCCCGAGCCACAGCATGCAGGACAGGCTCTTGCTAGCAGCCTATTCTTTTAAAACTCCCCATGGCATCAGTTATCTGCCACATGTTCAACAAACAACCCTACCCCCAAAATATTCATTAATGCAGATTCACAGTTAAAATGGTTCCAGATTAAAGCCGAGTCAGTCATAATTGAGAGGGTGCTAAGCTGGATGACTATCAAAAGACATTTGATTAGGGGGCCTGCCAAACGAAGTTCTAAAACCACAATTTCCATGCACAGTGTAATGGATATTATGGATAATTACCCAGAGTGCACTACTCAGCCACACAGCTGCCTACAATTACGTCCCTAACAGCTTCCTCCTCCGCTTCACCCTTCAAGCTCCCCACATGACAACTCCTTCTCCCCCCGCCCCCCCAGGGGTTAGGATCTTCCTGAGATTAACAGGAATAAGGTCCCCTGAGTTATACAAGGCATAGTCAGGTAAAGGCGCAACAACTTTGTGTCCTGAGGTCAAAGTGCACACGGGGAACTGAATTGAACGGTTCAGGAAACAGTCTGAGCTTAAGGAACACTCAGGACCGCAAGGTAGGGTGGACAGACGCCCTTTCTGAAGGAATAAAGCTACCCAATCAGCTGTGGGCGAGTCAAGGCCACTGTAGGCCTTTCACGTGACATGACTACTTGGCATTTATGAGCACTCTGGCTTAATATTACTTTCTTTATGAAGTAAGAAAGCCAGGGCCCTTTGCCATCTGTTCATCATTTTCTTTACCACTGGTAGGAGAGCAGAAGATTCAATAACCACTTTACAAAGGGTCATAACCAGGTTTACCTGCAGCTGTACAGCCTGTGCTAGGGCCTGAGGCAGTGGCAATAAAGTAATAAAAGCTCCTGTTTGTGAACTGAGATAAATCAATAAGGGCTGCCCACAGGACAGACCTACTTTCAAAAAGCCTCCATGAGTTTAGGTGACATGCTTTTCTCAAGCCTCATATAAACCAGGCCACATTATTAGGAAAGCAATGAGAAGGAAGGTCGATGTGGGATAAGATGGCTGCACATCTACACAACTCAGAGCAAAAGAAATGCTTAGATCGTAAACTGGGCCATAACAGAAACTGCTTACATATGAGATGCTGACATAGTTCCACTTTCATGGGTGGTTCAAGACAGAGACCACCAGACGAATATCCTCTTTTACAACTGCCTTTAATAAATAAGGTGTCCTTATTCTCTTACCAATCAGGATTCTTTAGTTTCCAAGCCATACATTTTCCTCCTTTTCCCATCTTAACTTTCAGATTATTTCCTTGTTCCAAACCAAATGCCAGACTGTTAACTGTTACTTCTTATTGTTAACCTCCATATCAATTTATTCCCCTGGTATGCTACAGTGAGCCCTAGACTTAAATGAGGACCTAAGAATGCTGTTCTTGCTCAAATGCCTTCGAAGTGTGTTTTTCTCATTTCAATTACACCCAACCCAATGATACCATTTTCTCTGCTAGTTTACGGAATGACCCCTAAAGACAGGTTACCATAAGAAGCATATGGCAGTTTCTAAGGCAGATAGTTTTTCATAATCTATCTAAACTATAAATCAAGTAGAAACTAAAAATAAAACCCATTCAGAAATGCTAAACTAAGAGTCTAATTTACTTTGCTCTGTAATATTCAGGAAATGGGTTCTATGGTATGTCTTCAACATTGAAGAAAGGGTATTGGTTCTATCCACAGGCTTTCCTGCCAATAGTTTTGGGCAAACTACACAGCAACAATTCCCCCCTGCCCCCAACCTACTAACAAAATAGTGATGGCTTGTGCCATCTCTGAAATATTGTGATACCATATACCACACTTAAAAAAAAAAATTTTAAGCTCTTAAGATGCACCAACCTCTCAATATTTTCTTTCTCTAGGTTAGAGCCAGTTGGACATCCTTGTACACTCTTAAAAGACCTTCTAAGTGAGAAAGCCACCCTATTTGGATGTAAATGTCATAGCCTCTTTCCCCAGATCTTACAGAAGTGTTAGCAATACCTTTTATATATTCTATGATAGACAGCTTGCCTTATCCATATATTGTAAACTGTCCAAGTGACAGGCACTACTAACTCACGAGCTAGATTGTGACTAAGAGAGCATAGTTAACACAATAAAAAGCCCCAAGGGATATATTGTTGTTGTTGTTGTTGTTAAGTGCTGTTGAGTCGGTTCTGACCCATAGTGACCCTGAATAGGGTTTCCAAAAAGCAGCTAGTGAGCTTGAACTGCCGACCATGCAGTTCAAATATACTCTGCAGTCCAGCACAATGACCTACAGCACCACACCAGGACTCTTCCAAGGGATATATAAACAACAACAATCATCATCATTTCAAAAATTATCCTAGTCCAGCCCCCAGGGCTTACCTCTTCGGGTTCTATCAGCTTGAACTCCATGCCTCGGCCTGTCCAGGCAATGAAGTGGGCATTGGCTGGGTCATCAAGAAGGGTAACCAGGAACTGCCACAGCTGTAGGGAACCTCGGCGCTGGTAAGGGGGCCCCTCTCGATACATAGTGGGCTCCTGTTTGACTTTGCCTGTTTGAGGCAAAGATACATAAACAATACTTCAGACCCATGTTTCTCAGTAGATTTCGGCAAAAAGGTGTGAATGCTGGTTCAGTCATTTACCTTGGCAACACGACTGGAAGTTCTCTGACATCCTAACTCTACAGCTTGACCACAAACCTCAGAAAAGACTACTTACCTTCCAGTCTCTCAGGCACCACACAAGTGTCATCGAAGTATAATCGGGGATCTTTCTCATATGGAAAACCTGAAGAAGAATATAAAAAGCCCATGATGCTCAACAAATTCTGTATTGCATTAAAATTGTGGATTTAAAGACTACAGTGGGATTCTATCATTTCAGACCGTAAGCCTTACTGCTGTATCTATGCTAGACTGAATTTTCAGGGACATCAAAAGGACTTAAGAGCTCATATTCTGATGTAGTCACCAGAGCCTCAGTCCAGAGCAGCATCCATTTCTGCTATTACAGCTAAGACTGTGGGAAAGCAGTGAGTCACCAATAAGTTCTTTCACATCTTGCTTATGAGGTCTGTATGGATCCATGTTGCTGTGACTAAGCCTTTATATCCTAAAAGGCAGCATATTGATTCCAATTCAGCCTAGTGGGTGAACTTCATTGATCTGTACAGAGTCCCATAATTTCCCTTTTTGTTGTTGTTGTTAGGTGACATTGAGTGGTACCAATTCATAGTGACCTTATGTACAGCAGAATGAAACACTGCCTGGTCCTGTGACAATCTCACAATTGTTGCTACCCTTGAACCCATTGCAGCTGCCAATTTGCCAATCCATCTCATTGAGGGTTTTCCTCTTTTTCACTGACCCTCCACTTGACCAAGCATGATATACTTCTCCAGAAACTGGTCCCTCCTGATAATATGTCCTAAGTATCAGAGAAAAAGTCTGGCAATCCTGGCTTCTGTGGAGCATTCTAGCTGTACTTCTTCCAACACACATTTGTTCCTCTGGCAGTCCATGGCACTTTTATTATTCTCCTCCAACACCATAATTCAAATCCATTAATACTTTTATGGTCTTCTTTATTCGTTGTCCAATTTTTATATGCATATGAGACTGTTGAAAATACCATGGTTTGGATCAGGCACATCTTGGTCCTCAAACTGACATCGTTGCTTTTGAAGACTTTAAAGAGGTCTTGTGCAGCAGCTTTGCCCAATGCAAGACATCCTTTGATTTCTGGATTACTGCTTCCATGAGAGTTGATGGTTGAGCCGAGCAAAATGAAGTCTTCGACAACTTCAATCTTCTATCCATTTATCTTGATGTTATTAATTGGTCCAGTTGTGAGAATTTTTGTTTTCTTTACATTGAGGTGCAATCCATACCGAAGGCTATTCTTTGATCTTCATCAGTAAGTATTTTAAGTTGTCTTCACTTTCAGCAAGCAAGGCTGTATCATTTGCATATCACAGGTTGTTAACGAGTCTTCCTCCAATTCTGATGCCATGTTTTTCTTCACATAATCCAGCTTCTTGGATTACTTGCTTAGCCTACAGATTGAAGGTGAAAGAATACAACCCTGGCATACACATTTCCTGATTTTAAACCATTCAGTGTCCCCTTGTTCTATTTTAACGACTGCTTCTTCATCTATATGCAGGTTCCTCATGAGCAAAATTAAATGTTCTGGAATACTCATTATCCGCACTGTAGTCCGTAGCTTGTCCTGATTCACACAATCGAAAGCCTTTGCGTAGTCAATTAAGCGCACAGTTAAACATTCTCTGCTTCCAGTCAATATCCATCAGCAATGATATCCCTTGTTCCACATCCCCATCTTAACCTGGCCTCAACCTCTGGCAGCTCTGTCAATGTATTGCTACAGCCGTTTCTGAATTATCTTTAGCAAAATTTTACTTGTATGCGATATAACGATATTGTCTGATGATTTCTGCATTCTGTTCAGTCACCTATCTTTGGAATGGGCACAAATATGGATCTCTTTCAATCCGCTGGCCAGGTAGACATCTTCCAAATTTCTTGACACAGTTGAGTAAATGCCTTCAGTGCTGCCTCAGTTTGTTGAAAGATTTCAAGTTATATTTCAGCAATTCCCATAGCCTTGTTTATGCAAAATCCCATCAGTGCACCTTGGACTTCTCCATTCAGTATCATTGGCTCTTGATCATATGCTACCTCTTGAAATGGTTGAACATCATTTCTGCATCATTCAATATTTTGCTTACAGAATCTTTCAATATTATAAGCCAAAGCTTTAACTTTTTCTTCAGTTCTTTTAGCTTAAGAAATTCTAAGCGTGTTCTTCCCTTTTGGTTTTCTAACTCCAGGTCTTTACACAAGTCATTGTAATATTTGACTTTGTCTTCTTAAACTGCCCTGTGAACATTTTTTAGTTTTTTACCTCTTCATTTTTTTCCATTCACTTTAGCATCTCTACAGTAGCATAGTGGTTACGACTTGGGCTGCTAACATCAAGGTCAGCAGTTCAAGACTACCTGCCACTCTGCGAGAGAAAGATGAGATTTTCTTTTCCCGCATCTTCTTTTCTGAGTTGGAACCGACTCCACAGCACATAACCAACCAAACACACTGAAGAGGAGCTAGTTTCAGAATCTCTTCTGACGTACACTTTGATTGTTTCCTTCTTAATTATCCTTTGCTTTTTTTCTTGTATGATGTTCTTGATGTCATCCCATAATTCTTCTGATCTTTGGTCACTAGTGTCTAATGTACTAAATCTGTTCTTGAGATAGTCTCTATATTCAGGTCGTTTATGTTCAAGGTCATATTTTGACTCTTATGACCTTGTTTTAATTTTCTTCAGCTTCAGCCTGACGTTGCCTATGTGCAGTTGTTGGTCAGTTCGACAGTCTATCATCTCTGGCCATGTTTTGGATGATGATATGGAGCTTTTCCATTGTCTTTTTCCAAAGACGTAATCAATTTGATTTGTGTATGCCTTTTGGTGAGGCCCATGCATACATTAGCCTTTTATGTTGTTTAAAAAAAGGTATTTGCAATGAACCAGTCACTGGTCTTGTAAAATTCTCCCATGAGATCTCCAGCATTGTTTCTATCATCAAGACCATATTTTCCAACTACTGATCCTTTCTCTTTGTTTCACACCTTTTTACTCCAAATACCAAATTGATCAAACATGCAATCAAGATGATTGCATGTTTGATCAATTTAAGACTGGAGAAGTTGGTAGAATTCTTTAATTTCATCATCACTGATTTAGTGGTTGCTGCATAAATTTGAATAATAGTGGTATTAACTGGTCTTCCTTGTTGTTGTTATTAGTGTTGTTAAGAGTAGGTTCCAATTCATAGTGACTCTGTGTATGGTTTCTGAGGAGCAACTGGTAAGCTTCAATAATGGACCTTGCAGTTCAAACCGACCTTATGGTAGAGTGCAGATCTTACAGCACTACAACAGCATATGGATATGATCCTATTATCACAGACAACAATGTACTTTAAGATGGATCTTGAAATGTTCTTTTTGATGATGAATGTGATTCCATTCCCCTTTAATTTGTTATCCCTAAGCATAGTAAACCATGTGATTGTCAGATTCAAAATGGCCACTACCAGTCCATTTCAACTCACTAATGCCTAGGGAGGATATCGATCTTTATGTGTTCCATTTTATTTTTAACAACTTGCAATTTTCCTAGAGTCATACTTCATATATTCCATGTTCTGATTATCAATGGATGTTTATAGCTGTTTCTCCTCATTTTGAATTGGGTCCCATCAGCAAATGAAGGTCCCAAAAACTTTACTCCATTTGCATCAACATGGTCAACTCTACTTTGTGGAGTGAGCTCTTCCCCAGTCATATTTTGAGTGCCTCCAACTTGAGGTGCTCATCATCTGACAACATTCTGGTGTTATTCATAGTGGTCCAATAGTCAATATTCTGGTGCTGACAGTGTTTTACTGCTATTTATAAAGTTTTCAGTGACTAAATATTCAGAAGTAGTCTGTCTCTCCTTTTCCTAGTCTGTCTTTGTCGGAAAGTGCAGTTGAAACCTGTCCACTGTGGATGACACTGCTGGTATTTAAAAAACCCATGACATAGCTTCCGGAATCACAGCAACACACAAGTCACCACAGTATGCCAAACTGACAGACGTGTGGTGGATTTTCCTTTTAGATAATATTCATTTCAATCTTTCCTGTAACTTGTCCAGACCACCCACATGCCTCATCCAACTATGAAAAAGCTTAGAGCACAGAGAATGTTGCCAAAATAAAGTCTTGGGGCTGGTGGAACACTGCTAAGAACACTAAGCATAAGAGCAAGTTGGATATGGTATTATCAAAGACACAGTGGAGGAATTTCAAGAGTTCTAGAAATAAAAGGGAATCCTGGTGTGGTGCTGTAGAATAAGCACTAATGTGCTAACTAACCACAGGTCAGAAGTTCAAGTCCATCCGCTGCTTCTCAGAAACCCTATACAGAGTCGCTATGAGTTGGAAATGACTCAACAGCACTGAACAACACCACCAGCAATAAAATATCTTCATTTTATAGATGACAAAACAGGGATGAAGACAAGGAAACTGACTGATCCAATGACACATGTTAAGTGGAAATGGAAGGAAGGTAATGCAAACAGCTACTATTGTTAACAGGGGTCAAAAGGAAGAACCACCCAACATTTCCAATCCACGAACCCTCAACACATTCAATGCTGGCACCCTGAAAAGATCCAGGGTTCAAATCAAATGCAGTTAACAAACAGCCTCAATGGCACCATATCCTTCCCTGTGGTTAGCACATTTTTAGAGGCGTGGAGACTCCAGTCTATCTCTACCAATGCATTTCTCAGGGGTACGTCCCAGGAGCTCCTGTCAGATAAACGAGGTTCCTCTGTATGTAGATCTCTAGTTGATACACCTAGATAGATAGGGCAGGTGTCTATAACGTATGCAGTGGGGATAAGCAGGCAACAATACTATGCAAGGAAGAGCTTTCATCAGTTTTTTGAGAGAAATTTGCTGTGACTTGTATAATCCCATGGGTAAAGGCGCCAAGAAATAATCAGTTCCTTCTTTCTTCACTACCAGCCCAGATCAAGTAAGCTTCTTGGCAGGCCCAGCATCAAGACCCATGTCTGGGAGAAACACTGCCAAGTTAAATTCATTCCAGTTCAGCCCCCTGCTGCGAATCTGCATTTCCTCCCCAGACACATGCACCCCTGCATCTCCCCCACTTATGGAGAAGATCCATTCCTAAGTGTGTCTCTACTTGATTTTGAAGGTAGTTTGGAACAGGTGCAGATGGTTATTTAGCCTTCCTTTAGGGCAAGAAAAGGCTCAATGATTTAAAAGCTGCATGTGCAGCAGTGAAGGTGATTGTGATGAAGACGTTGTTGAAAGTAGGGGCTGGTTTCTGGTGTGGCACTGTAGGATAAGCACTGGACTGATAATCATGAGGTTGGAGGTTCAAACTCACTAGCCACTCCTTAGAAAGGCTGTACATAGTTTCTATGAGTCACAACCAACTCTAGGGCACTTAACAACAACATGGATGGTTCCAGTAGGGATGTGCTCAAAGTGAGGGTAAATTTTACATAATATTAGAGAGCAAGTGCAAGTCAAATCAACTGGGGACTGTCTGTATACTGATTCAGATTCTCCAGTTTAACAAGAATCCCAGGTTATTCTTAAGTATACAAAATACTATAGATTCTGATTCAGTACATCTGGGATGGAAAGGTAAAGTCTCAGCAGGAAGCAACCAGTTTCAAACTGGAAGGAACACCCTGCTTGAAGGAAATTGAGATTGTTTTGAGGTTGGTGTTATTTGTTTTCCTCACCCCTGTGAGAAACTTTGTCTATACTGACAAACGCTCAAGTAATCCAATCTGTACTCATTTTAGGGAGGGTGAGGTTTTTTTAATTCAATTTTCCAAAATCGGGCACGCAGCCCCGTTATAAGGGCATAAGCACTGCATGGCCATTTGACAAAGACTTTTATTAACCTAGCTGGGGGGGGGGGAGCCCCTCCCCTCCATTTCCCCTTTATTGGGTACTTAGGAGTTTACAATCTCTCCCAAAAGTCAACTACTAGCCCCTACAGGGAGCATTCTCATCTAAAGTTAGTTTCATCCCCTTCCCATGAACTTCCCTTACTTCTTTGATGGGTGTATTCTTATTTTAAAAGAGTCTAGAGGGTCAAACTAGTCCCTTCCTCTTCTCAGAGTTCCCTTTTGTCATGCCAACTTGCTACACCCCAAATTTCCTCAGTTCTGAAGATGGCTCACCAACAGCTATTTCTCACAACCCCCAAGCACTATTTCTCTGTGCTGCTTAACAACATCAAAAAGCAGTGAATTTTACTGGTAATTATTTAATCCAGTAAATACTGTGTCCACTGTGTTAGAAGACAGCAGGGGAACACAGACATGACCCTTACTCTCATGGAGCTTACAGCCCAACTAGGAGAGACAGGCAACAAAACAGAAAAAGAAATAAAGGAGACACGGTGTAGTGTGGAAGTTAGGAGTCAATCATGGTGTTGGTGTTCTATGCCGGAAATGACACACTGAAGAGGAGGAATGGGGCTGCAGTCATTGTCAAGAGAGCATTTCAATATCTATCTAGGAAGCACGATGCTGTCTGTGAAAGGATAATATCCATACACTAGAAGGAAGACCAGTTAATGCACTATTATCTAATCAACCACCAATTTATTATGCACCAACCACTAAAGCAGTGCTGATGAAATTAAAGAATTCTACTAACTTCTTCAGTCCGAAATTGATCAAACATGTAATCAAGACCCATCGATAATTACTAATGATTGGAATGCAACAGTTGGAAACAAAGAGGAAAGATTAGTAGTTAGAAAAAAAGATCCTGGTGATAGAAATGGTGCTGGCAATTGCATAACAGAATTATGCCAGACCACTGACTTATACATTGCAAATACCTTTTTGTCAACCACATAAACTGTGACTATACATTTGGACCTCACCAGAGGGAATACCAGGAATCCAACTAACTACATCTGTGGGGAGAAATGATGGAGAAGCTCAATACCATCAAGCAAAACAAGGCCAGGGGCTGACTGTGGAACAGACCATCAATTGCCCATATGCAAATTCAGACTGAAGCTTAAGAAAATTAAAACAACTCCACAAGAGCCAAAATATGACCTAGAACATACTCCAACTGAATTTAGAGACCATCTTGAGAAGAGATTTGATGGATTCGATACTAATGACAGAAGGCTAGAAGAACAAGAACATCACAGGAAGAAAGCAAAAAGTCATTTAAAAAAAACAAACACACACACACACAAAAAAAACAGGAAAAGACCAAAGTGGGCATCAGAAGAGACTCTGAAACTTGCTCTTGAGCTAAAGCAAATAGAAGAAATGAGGAAGTAAGAGAGCTGAGCAGAAATTTTCAAAGGGCAGCTCAAGAAAACAAAGTATTATAATGAAATGTGCAAAGACCTGGAGTTAGAAGACCTAGGGGAAGAATATGCTCAGTGTTTCTCAAGCTGAAAGAACTGAAGAAAAAATCTCAAGCGTTGTAATATTGAAGGACTCTATGGACAGATGAAGTACTAGTGTGGCGCTGTGGGCTAATGCATCCGACTGCAAAAGTCATTTGAACTGCAAGGTTGGTGGTTCAAGCTCACCAGCTGCTCCTTGGAAACCCTATATAGGGTCACAATGGGTCGGAATCGACTCAACAGCACTTAACAACAACAACAAGATGGACAGAATATTTAATGACACTGTAAACATTATGTCCATTCCAAAGAAAGGAGACTTGATGGAATGAGGAAATCATCGAACAGTATCATTAACATCACATGCCAGTAGTATTTTGCTGAAGATAATTTAAAAATGATTGCCATCAGTATATTGACAAGGAGCTTCCAGAAATTCAAGCTGGATTCAGAAGAGGAAGTGGAATGAGGGATACCATTGCTGCTGTCAGGTGGAGTTCGGATGAAAGCAGAGACTATCAGAAAGATGTCTGCTTGTGCTTATTTACCATGCAAAGGCTTCCAACTGTGTAGATCATAACAAATGATGGGTAACATTGGAAAAAATGGGTATTCCAAAACACTTAATTGTGCTCATGAGGAAACTGTACATAGACCAAGAGGTTGTTGGATATGGAATAGTTTAAAATCAGGAAAGGTGTGCACCAGGATTGTATTCTTTCATCATACTTATTTAAACTGTATGCTGTGCAAATAATCTGCGAAGCTGGATTGTATGAAGTAGAATGTGGCATCAGGGTTTGAGGAATAGTCTTTAACAGTGCAATATGCAGATGACGCAACCTTGTTTACTGAAGGCAAGGAGGACTTGAAATACTGATGAAGAGCTTCTCTATCGTCTTCGGTATGGGTTTACCTCAAAGTAAATAAAATGAAAATCCTTACAACTAGACCAATAAATAACATCATGATATGATAAATAAATGAACACAAAACTGAAGTTGTCAAAGATTTCCATTTACTTGGATCTACAATCAATGCTTATAGCAATAGCTGTCAAGAAATCAAACAGCGTATGTTGCTGTTATTGTTAGGTGCCACCGAGTTGGTACCAACTCAAAGCGACCCTATGCACAGCAGAACGAAACATTGCCCGATCCTGGGCCAACCTCACTATTGTTGCCACGCTTTAGCCCACTGATGCTGCCACTTGGCCAATCCATCTCATTGGAGGTCTTCCTCTTTTTCTCTGACCCTCCACCCTACCAAACATGTTATCCTTCATATAGCACTAGGCAAATCTGCTGCAAAAGACCTCTTTAAAAGTGTTCAAGAGCAAAGGTGTCACTTTGAGGACTGAAGCTATGGCATAGTCAATCACCTGATAAACACGTGAACGTTGGACAAAGAATAAGGAAAACCACAGAAGAATTGAAGTCTTTGAATTATGGTGTTAGTATCATTGACTAGTGTGGCGCTTCAGGATAAACACTGGATTGCCTGCAAGGTTGGTGGTTCAAATTTACCAGCTGCTCTTCAGATACCTTATACAGGGTTGCTCTGAGTTGAACCTGACTTGACAACAATTCATAACAATAACAATATGGACTGCCAGAAGAACAACAAATCTATCTTGGAAGAACAGCCAGAATGCTCCTTAGAAGCAAGGTGACACTTCATTTTTCATACTTTGGATATACTGTCAGGAGGGACCAGTCCCTGGAGAAGGACATTATGCTTGTAAAAGTGGAGGGTCATGACGACAGGAGATGGGGATAGCACCCATGTGATACAATAGCGAATAATTGTTATCAGGACTGACTGTGAGGGTTGGAAATGTAAAGGTAGACATTATGTAGTACAAGGAGGGAAGTGGTTGACTTTACAGTCTAGGAGCAGAGGTCCCTGTGACAATCAAGGGAGTAGAGCGGAGTGCGGGACCCTACCCAGAGAAACAGTGATGCCAGAGATGGAGGCAGAGACAATGACGTGGAGAGATGGAGCAGCTGGGGACTCTAGACCCAGAGAGAAAGAGGGGCTGTGTGTTGACGACCGAAGGGCAGGCTTGTGGGGTGAACCCTTTGGTTGTTTGATGATGCCCGAGGGGATTGTAACCATGGCAATGAAAAGATATAAGATAGGGGGAATGTGAAAGTAATGTTCTCCCATGTAAACTATCATATAATTCACAATAAAAACTTGAAAAAAAAAAAAAAAAGCTCACAAGGGGCCATATATGGAAGAAAGAAGAGAGATGAAAATTGAAGATGCTTGTAATCAATTAGTCCAATAGATCAATGGAGCAGGTGAACATCATTCACCACAATTCTGAGACCAGAAGAACTAGATGGTGCCTAGCTACCACTACCTACTGCTCTGAAAGGAATCACATTAGAAGCTCCCGGATAGAGTGGCAGAATATGTGGAACAAAACTCAAAATTGCATATATATATTTTTTTTTAATGCCAGGCTTACTGGTCAAAAACAGACTGGAGGAAACCAAGACTATGGCCCCTGATAACTCTTCAGGTCTATAAAAGAACTCACTTTCATGGATCAATTTTCAACCAAGGAGTACATAAGTATATAGGGGGGGACAACAACATTGGTGAGGTATGCTTACCATGGATTAGTCAATCATTCAGATAAAAAGGGCCATATTTACCTAAGAACAAAGCTGAGATGGGATGGAAAAGAGGATAGAATAGAAATAGGAATTACTGGGAGGGAGTGGGATAACTTGTTACGGAGGGAATTGCAATAATTGAGATGAAACAAAGTGTATGATACATGAAAACATGATTTTCTCTGTAAGCCTTCATTCCACTTGCAATAAAAAGTTAAAAAAATAAATAAGTAGAAGACCAGGCTTACTGGTCATCTAGAACCTGGTGGAATCCCGAGGTTCTTGCCCTTGTCATCCTTCAGCTGTGGAACTCTCCACCATGGCTCAATTTTTAGTCAAGCAATGAATATGTATATAAGAGGGACAACAACACTATTGAGGTGCACACACCATAGAATGGTCAACCATTTGAGATAAAAAAGGCAGCATTTACCTAAGGACAACATTTAGAAGGATGGGGAAAAATGGAAATGCCAAACGCAGGGAGGAAGTGGGATAGGTGGTCGTACAATGAGTAGATTGAAATCATTGAGAGGAATGCAGTGTATTATTTGTTGAATGTAAAACTGATGATCTGGTCTGTAAACGTTCACTCAATTCACAATAAAAAAGGTTTTTTTTGTTTTGTTTTGTTTTGTTTTTTAAGCCAAGGGTTGGGGGTGGGAGGAGTGAGGGTCAGGAAAAAGAGAAAGACCCCTTAACCAGATGGAATGACACAGTGTCAGCAACAATGGGCTAAACCACAACAATTGTGAAGATGGCCAGGACATAGCAGTGCTTCTTCCTGTTGTGCACAGGGTCACTGTGAGTCAGAAACGAATTGCTGGCACCTAAAAACACAGTGGTATGTTTACTTTCCAATTTGAAACCATCTGACTTTTTAAGACAAGTCAGTACACTTTACATTACCACTACCAGCTGCATAATTCATCATGCTTAACACTTTGGCCTGAGCTCTTAGGACACTATTTCACAACCTTCCTGTCTTAGTTAGCCAGGCTATGGAGGGTGGTCTTCTGGGTCTCTAGTTCTTGCTTTCTGGTTCTTTGGAGATCCCTTGTGCCTTGGCAACTATTGTAGCCCAGCTTCTGCTTACTTGATTGCTTGCTTAGGCTCTTATGTCTCAAAAAAGGTTTATTTAAAAGACACATTCTACCCTAATAATGGAGTCCTGGTGTGGTGCTGTAGAAGCACTGGACTGCAAGCTTGGTTTCAATCGCAATGTTGGTGGTTCAAATTCACCAGCCACAGCCCTACAGGGTCACTATGAGATGGAACAACCTGACAGCATGTTAAGACCACAGGCAGTGAGCGGAGGCTTTATAACACATGTTTTCAAGGAACACAACTCAATCCATAACACCTTCATATTGTGATATTTTAATACCAAAGGGTTGCTATGGCTTAGAACCGACTCGACGGCACTTATCAACAACTATAAAGTATTATAAGTAAACTACTTCATAGTTTATGCTTGTCAGGTGTGCCATGTTTTTTACATCCTTTTTATATATAGCTCTTCATCTAAGGTAAAGATAACACCTTCTCAGTGCACAAAGATTAGATTCTAGGTTTGGTTTTGAACACTAATCAGATGAATGCCTGCTATAAAGAATATTATATTTCGGTGTATTTTGTGGTTTCTAGTTATTGCCACATGTGGTTCTCTAAAACATCTGGAAGATGCTGTTGGTTTAAGAGAAATTTAAGTCCGTTGAACTCATACCAGCAATTGCATCAGTTGTGGCTACAACCATCTAATCACTCAAATAAAGGTGGCAGGAAGGAAGAACCCCTTTGAGGGGCAAAGTGGAAATGGCAGATTCAAAACCGTATGCTCAAAACCATATGCAAGGATTCCAGGTGAACGCTCAAGGCAGGACGGCTATCTGAGCGATCACAGATGCCAATCAGAAGCACTTGTTTCACAAACTGTTTGACTGGCATCTGTGGTCAAGCCTGTGTAAGAAGGATACAAAAACCATGTCAGGGTAATTTAGAGCAATTAAGATTGCTGGTCTCTTTGAAACTGACTTTTTCTATGTATGGGGTGAGGGAGAGGAATGGGAAAGAGTGGGAAAATAACACACAAACTCGCTAGATATTCTGTGTGTAGTAAGCAACCCAATGCTTTACTAAAAATATTTCCTTTAAGAGCATGCTCTTTACTAAATGTTGTAATTATGCAAAATGCTCCCCTCCCTCTCTCTACCCTGCTAGTTTGCCTGCTGCAGACTTCAATTGCTGCACAGAAACATTCAGGAACCTGGAAGAGAGCCCCACACAGCTGTGCCTATCTATCATAATCAGTGGTCCACTAGAAAGACAAGCCTCCCTGCTCAGGGTTGGACACTCAGAATGTTATAGATGTCAAGTGCAACAACACTTGGGTGTCCCATCTAACCAAGTCAGTGGGAAGCAGTCACCCACAGAAACCACTGTTGGGAACTCATCACTTACAAAAGCCAACTGTGCTTCACAGTACAGTTTTATCAAACTGTTTCCAACTTTCTCTTAAACTCTGCAACACAGTGGTTTTCACCCTGGGATACGCAATGGAATCACCTGGAGAGCATTGAGAACTACAGAAACCTCAATCCCATCTCAGAATTTCTGATTCAGTTGTCTGGAATGAGGAATCAGCAACAGGATTTTTTAAAGTTCATTGTGGTTATTATTGTTGTAGGGGCCACTAAGTTGGTACTAACTCATAGTGACCCTATGTACAACAGAATGAAACAATTTCTAGTCTTGCACCAACCTTACAATCGTTGCTACATTTGAGCCCATCATTGCTGCCAATCCATCATGTTGGGGGTCCTTCCTCATTTTCTCTGGCCCTCCATTTTACCAAACATGAAATCCTTCTCCAATATGTCCTAAGTATGAGAGATGAAGTTTGGCCATCCTGGCTTCCAAGGAGTATTCTGTATACTTCTTCCAACACAGATTGGTTTATTCTTTTGGCAGTCCATGGTACTTTTAAGTATTCTCCTCCAACACCATGACTCAAATGCATCAATTCTTCTAAGGTCTTTCTTCATAGTCCAACTTTTGCATGCATATGAAGTTACTGAAAATAACATGACTTGGGTCAGGCGCACCTTAGTCCTCAAACTGACATCTTTGCTCTTTAACACTTTAACGAGGTCTTATGCAGCAGATTTGCCTAATGCAGTATGTCGTTTGATATCTTAACTGCTGCTTCCATGAATGTTGATTGAGCTGAGAAAAATGAAGTCTTTGACAACTTCAATCTTTTCTCTATTTATTCTGTGGTCTTAACGTATATATATATAAATATATATATTTACGTTATTTATTAATCTAGTGGTGAGGAGTTTTCTTTTCTTTATGCTGAGATGCAACCCATACCAAACAAAGGCTGTGGTCTTTGATCTTCATCAGTAAGTATTTTAAGTCTTCTTCACTTTCAGCAAGCAAGGTTGTATCAGCTGCATATTGTAGGTTGTTAATGAGTCTTCCTCCAATCCTGATGCCATGTTCTTCTTCATAAAATGCAGCTCCTCAGATTATGTGTAGCACACAGATTGAAAAGTATGGTGAAAGAATACAACCTTGGCACACAACTTTCCTAATTTTAAACCATTTAGCGTTCCCTTGTTCTGTTCAAACAACTGCCTCTTAGTCTATGTACAGGTACCTCATGAGCACAATTAAGTGCTCCAGAATACTCATTCTCTGCAACGCTGTCCATAGCTTGTCATGATCCACACAATTGAAAGTCTTTGTGTAGTCAATAAAGCACAGGAAAACATCTTTCTGGTATTCCCTGCTTTCAGCCAAGATCTATCTGACACCAGCAATTATATTCTTCTTCTCAATCTGGCTTGAACCTCTGAAGTCTTCTGGAAGTAAGTCCTCTGTTTCACATTGGCTCATAGGTGATTGTGATGTGTAGCCAGAGTTAAGAATCACTACTCTGAGCTGTAGTTCTTCAAAGTTAGCATGCATCAGTATCTCTTGGAGGACTTACAAAACACAGATTGCTGAGCTTTACTCCCAGAGTTTTTGACTCAGTAGATTTAAGGTAAGATCCCTGGTAGCAAAGCTGGTTAAACATTGGGCTGCTAACTGAAAGGTCCACAGTTCAAATGCACCAGTCAACTCCAAGGGAGAAAGATGAGGCAGTCTAGTTTTATAAAGATGTACAGCCTCTGAAACCCTAGGAAGTAGATCTCTGTCCTATTGGATGGCTAAGAGTTGGAATCGACTGGATGGCAGTGAGTTTGGAGGCTTGAGGTGAGTACTGGATATATGCATTTGTAGTAAGTCCAAAGTGAAGCTGATGCCATTGTTCTGCGAAATCACTCTAGACATTTATGGAAAGATGTATGTCATAATAGATATAACTACTTAAAAAACAAAACCAAAAAACTTCCCTATGGCAAATGTTCTTATGGGCAATCCTGACCTTATCATCTAAAAGTTGTAACCTCCATAATTCTGAGCCTACCTTTAGAGGACTTTCATGCTAACGTAACTGCATCTCTGTCTCCAACAGCACTCCTCTCTCCACCAACTCAGCCTGTGCAGAAGCTACTCAGCAAGTGCTCCTCACAACTCTCAACACTTTATATCCAGCCCTCAATAAAAGACCTTCTGTTTTTCTTTTAAGAAAATTTCCATTTAAAACATCTGTGACAACAGTGAGGCATGCAAGGACTAAAGGGGATAGAAGTACATAGTGAGCTAGACACAACTTTGGAACAAAAATAGCTTGTCAGAGACACAGGTTGAATGGGTATGTATATATGTTATTTGTTGTTGTGCAGTAAACCTCATCTTTCTCCTGCAAAACTGCTGGTGGCTTCAAACTGCTGACCTTTTGGTTAGCAGCCTAACATATAAATCACCATGCTACCAGTGCTTATTATGTATTTATGTATTATACAAATATGAGTTTGAAAGAGGGTATTGGCACATGGGTATTTACATTTCCTGCAAACACAACTATGAATGTTGTGAAGCATACAGCAGGCAAAATGATGAAAACTTAACACATTATCAGACATCTTAAATTAAGGCAATGAGTTGGTGAGTCTGGGGGCTCAGGACCATAGTCTCAGGGGACACCAATGTCAATAACATAGTCCACAAAGACAATCTTCTATATTCTACTTTGGTGAATGCTGTATGGGATCTTACAAACTCTAAGGTCTCTCCATGTGCAAAAGAAAATTGAAGAGGCTAATTGGAAATCAATAAGCCCAACAGACTAATGGAATATGTAAACATCAGTCTCCACGGCTCTGAGACCAGAAAAACTGGATGGTACCCAGCTACCACTACTAACTGCTCTGAAGGGGAGCACATTAGAAAGTCTCAGATAGAGTGGTAAAATATGTGAAACAAAACTCAAAATTATTTTTAAAAAGGCAGGACTTACAGGTCAGAAAAAGAACTTACCCTCATGGTTCAACTTTTAGTCAAGCAGTAGATAGGTGTATAGGGGGACAACAGCACTGGTAAGGTATGCTCACTATGAATGATCACTCATTCAAAATCAAAAGGGCAGCATGTACCTAAGGACAAAGTTGACTAGGGATGGAAAGGTGATGGAATGGAAATAGGAACCACAGGGAGGAAGCGGGATAACTGAAGTTGCATAGAGGGGATTGCAATCATTGAGAGGACACTAGTGTATGAGTTTGAACTGTTGACCTTGCAGTTAGCAGTCCAGTGCTTATCCTACAGCATCACAACACGACATCAGCGAGTACCACGCAGCCACTAAATAGGTACATGTAGAGGGATGGTTAATGCTATACAAAGTCAAGAGGAGTATGGTGGATCCATGATAAGCACTGAACTGCAAACCATAAGGTCCATGGTTTGAGCCCACCAGCCATTCCATGGGAGAAAGATGAGGCTTTTTGCTCCCACAAAGATTTATAAGGCTTGGAAACCTTATACAGGGCCACTGTGAGTCAAAACCAACCCGAAGGCACTAACAACAATCCAAAATCAGTGGCTGTACACTGTGCAGAGTGGTGAAGTCTTGGGCTCTGGAGCCTGCAGGGCTTAATTAGCTCTATCTTCCTAGCCATGCAACCTTGGGTAAGTCTTTTAACCTTAGTCTCATTTTCCTTATGATGTTATAAGATAACAGGAGGAATAACTAAAAGATGGATATTTCTCCTATTACCTTTTAGAATCTCTTTAAAAGGATTAACAGACTTTTTAAGTTTTTCCAAGGAAATTCTTGTAGGACAGCTCTTACAACCCTCAAAGAATGAGCAGGTTCATTGATTTGATAGGAAAAAAAAAATCCTTGATGTAAATTTCCTGGCTTTTCACTCACCAGTACAGTTTTCAATTTTCTTAAAACTTTTCATGATAATCTATTTTTGAAATTCCCCCCCCCCAAAAAAAACAAAACCAAAACAACTGCCATAACCTTTTGAAACTTGAATTTAGTTGGCTCAGCAGATCCCCTGAGAAGTTCACTGTTTTGATTTGACCTTGCATGACCTGGAACCCTAATAATACTTTTTCTCTTTGACCTGTCCTCATATTTATGTATGCACAGAAAAGATTGTAAGACTGTAGCAAAACATTAATACTACAACTTCTGGACAGTCAGATTTAACGTTCATCTTTTTGTTTATCTGTATTTTCTTAGTTCTGTGCCATCAATGATAAGAGCAAGCTATAAAACTTTATAAATAGCTCAAAAGTTAAGTTCCTTTCCTCAAAACCAGAGATTTCTAGTCCTATTCTGACCCTTCCCTTGAAGCTATATCCCTGCCCGAGCCTTATAGATCTTATTGGTTTGAAATTATTTTTGTCCCAATTAGGAGGTCAGTGCTAATGAAGGCAAAGTCACAGGTTCTACAGTGGCCACTGTTTTTTCTCATTACAGTGAGATTATCCAAGATTTGCTAAATTAGTTGGTCCCAAAGGGACTGGGCATAAAACCATGAAACACTGACACAGAACCATCATCTCCACACAAAGAAACCCACGCTTGTGGGTGAATTGCTGTTTCCATGTTTCTCCTTATAGTTATTTATAATCCATTCAGTTAGAATGCATGTCTGTTGTGTCATTCCACAGTGTTTTGTATGTAACATCCCTCTGTGGTGCCTTATAGACCTCACCTCTCCCCACAGCCCATTTCCTTGGCAACCCTATCAAGGTCAGCATAAGAACACCTCAGATTCCATCGCATTTACATAGTAACAACCATTTACCATATAATAACGCCAACACAGTTACCTAACCAAGCATCCAAACTAAGTAAAAAGTAGAAACACATGTAAAAACTTTCTTGAAATGTCCTTAATTCATATAAAGCCACTCATGTTGACATAATTTCCAAATTCCACTTTGTTGTTGTTAAGTGCCGTCAAGTTGGTTCCAGCCCATAGAGACCCTGTATAGGGTTTCTGAGGGGTGGCTGGTGGGTTTGAACTGCTGACCTCATGGTTCAAATTGACCTTGTAGTCTAGTGCATTATCCTGCATTGCCACACAAGGACTCTGCTTTAGGCTGATAGTAACATATATAAGGGGGCTTCAAAAGTGCATGGGAAAATGGAACTAAGAGATAATGAATGGAAAGAGGGCACAGCTGAGGGCTCTCGACTCATGGAAAGAGAGGGGCTGAGAGCTGGTGGCTAGGAGGTAAGCTTGCAGAATGTGCTCTTTGGTTGTTTAAATTATTATATATTCCTGAGTGTTTTTGTGTACATTCTCCCCCAGCCCCCAAAAAACAGAGGGAATGAAAGCAATACTGTTGAATGATGATGCATGGAGGAGACTGGAATCATTGCAATTAATTGATGGTGTAAAGCCGATGTTCTCACATGTAAACCTATCACTCAGCTCACAATAAAAAATTAAAAAAAAAAAAAGAGAGAGAGAGAATGGAATTTTTCCATGAAATTTTTGAAGACCCTTTGTACAGCTAGACAATCAATATTCTTGACTGAAAATGGAGAGCCCAGATTAGTTCATTTTTCCTTAAAATTATTCCATGAACTCTGGAAATGAGGGTCATTACTAGTCAAAGTGATGGCAATCCTCAGTGCCTCAAATCCATGGCACAAAAGACTGAAGATTAATCATAAGATTAATTAGTTCTCATATTCGCATGCTATGGGAGGTTTAATCTATGACAACAAATTTTAACCTGGAAGTTGAAAATTTTAAAGGTTCCTTTAGTATCATTTAACAAACTTATTAAAAAATGACAACAAAAACAACCCAAACCAAAAAATGCTCCTTACCCTCATGGCTGCTGGAGAAATACCCGCCTCTCATATAGGACGACTGGCAGTTAGGCACTTCTGGAAAGGGAATCACAGAAATACACACTCATGTCAATACTTCTGTGGTAGAATCAACACATGGTTTAACTGAAGTTCTGCAGTAAAGCCCCTGAATATATAAGAATAATTTTTGGAATTGTTTCTTGCTCCAAGATCATGTTTTTTTAGCTTTATCCTGATAAAAAGTAGTATCACCCAATAAGCAATAGGGGGAAAATACTATAACCTACATCTGAAAAAAGAACTCTCAATCAAGGGCCAGGGGAAGAAAAAAATGGTGCCTCACTCTCAAACTTCACTCATTTAGAAATTAGTTAACTGCCAAACAGGGTGAAAGGATTAATGGTTTTAGAAAAAGAAATGGGCTTTCAAGAGACCAAATTTGGCGTCCTGCCTACATTGACTTGCAAAGCTTTAGGGCTGGGAGGGGGAAGAGGATTGCTTTAGATCTTTCCTAATTTGCTCTCTTTACTGCTAATGGTCACATCCAAATCTGCTCCAAGAGGTGAAAGTATTTTTAGGTCACAGAGATCAGAGGATATGATGTTATGTAGCCAAGACAAGAATGGGCAGGAATGGGCAATTTATACTTTGGCACATACATTTTTTGCTATGTTGGAACCATGAAACTAGAACCAATCACACTCAAGTTATTTCTTCTTCAGGCATATTAGAGCAAGAGTATCTTTTATCAGTCAAGAGAAAGGACAGAGTTGTAAAGTCTGAGCCTTCACTTCAGGAACTCATTCGGATCAAAAAGTTACAAATATTTGAGGAGACTTCAAAAAGTTCTTAGCAGCTTCCAGTTTTGGCAGTGGCAGAGGCAGAGTCAGAGTCAGGTAGGACAGGCTCCATGGGGGAGGAACTGAAAACTCAGAGTAGCTGCGTTCATTGAACAGCCCCAGAGCTCTGGATCAAGCATAAGATGCAGGGCGTCAGTTTCCTGCACCCACTGGTGGAAAAATCACAGTATGAAAGAAAATATTGTGATTTAGGAATAAATCCAAACACGGGACTCCCTCTGTGGTCACCCTGCCCAGGCTGAGTTCAGAGGGTGGGGCCACAGCCCGACTGGAACAGTAAGCCAGAGCAAAAAACCGGCACAGGGGCATTTGCAAAAGATGTGGGGGGATTCTATACATTTCTTCCTGCTCTTCCCTGTCACGCCTTCTTTGCCCAGCCCAGACGCCTTCAGGCAGGTGAGCGCGTACCCCCAAAAGAGTCAAGCACAGAGAGGAAGACCCCCACTGGTCCCACAGCCAGATTCTTTGGCGGCTGCTTACAACATCTGACTCTGGGTCCCAGCCCTAAAGTCAACTTTTGCGGGACCCTTTACTTCTGCCAGGGCTGGCCTGACAGACAAACCATATGAACAATCTAAAATGGACATAAACCCCAACATAACAGTAACCAACTAGGGACAGTGGGGCCAGCAAAGGCCAGTTGACAATCACAATTTTATTTTTGTTTTTGATTGGTGGTTTCTATCTCTTTTTCTACATTGTTCCTGTCCTTGGTCCTTTGGGTCTCACTCTTTTCCCAGGGGTTGGCGCTTTCTCCCCCTACCTTACCCAGGAAGAGACAGCAACTGCGCTCATAAAGCCAAGCTATAAGCATATCCGGTAATACCCCATCATCTGGACAAGAGCCAAAACCAGTGTCTAGGCATTACATGTGAAAAGGGAAGCCTATCTCCATATCATATCCATTGGGAGATGCTTAATAAACTTAACAACAAAGAAACATACATCCATTTAAGCATTAAAACCCCACATAACTGCTGAAAATGTCCAAGAAAACACAATTAAAGATCTCAATACATGTCCAAAACCAGAAAAAAGTAACTGAGACAAATGAGCTGGAAGCAAACACAGACTTTCCAGTAGAAGAGCAGAATCTGGATCTGCCTGACAAGGAATTCAGAAGAATGATATAGAAACAAATTCAAATGTTCCGACAAGGGGTGGAGGAAAATGAAGAAGTCAGGAAAGTGCTACAGGGGCAATCAAACAACATAGATATGGCATTGGAAACTATTCAAAACCTGCAAAAACAAAAATCCACACGATTAATAATAAAATATCAGAAATGGACATAATACACTGAAAGGGCAAAGGGGTAGAATGGAAGAGATGGCAGCCAGAATCAGCAAGCTGGAAGACAAAATTCTCAATACTGCTAAGATAGAATAGCAAGCAAAGAAAAAAGGATTAAAAAATCTGAAGAGAGTCTAAAATTCATGCTGGATAACATTGGCATTCCAGAACAGGAAGAATCACAAAAGTTCACAGGATAGTTGAAGAGCTTCTTGAAGAAAATTTATCTAACATCTTGAAGGATGAGAAGATAAAGATTCAAGAAGCTGAAAGAACCCCAGGAAGGATAGACCCCCCAAAAGAAAATCACCGAGACCTATCATAATCAAACTTTCCAAAATCAAAGACAAGGAGGGATCCTAAAAGAAGCCAGGCAAAGGAGAAGTGTTACTTACAAAGGCAAGCAAATCATATTAAGCTCTGACTTCTCAGCAGAACCCATGCAGGCAAGAAGGCAATGGGGAGACATACATAAAACCCTAAAAGAAAAAGAAAAAAAAAACTGCCATCCAAGAATCATCTGTCCAGCAAAACTGTCAATCAAATACGATGGTGTAATCAAAACACTCCAGGATAAACAGAAGCTAAGAGATTTTGTCAAAGCCAACCTAATGCTTCAAAACATCTTAAAGGGAGTTCTTTGGAATGAAAAGCATCAAGAACATACAACAACCAGAGATTGAGAGATGTGGCAACACCACCTGGATCTCAAGTTGACAGATAGTAGAGTTCAGAATAGAACAAAATTACAGCAATAGATTCAGAGGACCTATGAGGCCAACCAAAGATCAAAATATTAACAATGTCAAAGAAGGGGAAAATATAGGAACAGAGATCCAGGTAGTAAAGGGATTGAGTAGATTGCAGGATACAATAGACTGTCTTAAACACAGGGAAAATTTAATAGACAATAGGGTAAACCCAAAGAAAATTAATACTTCACAATTTACCGTGAAAATGAAGATCCAAGCAGAACAAGGAAATATTAAAACTTAGAAAAAAACCAACAAGAAATACCACAAAAAACATGAACTCAGCACAAGGCATGCAGAACAAAGGAACAAACAGCACCACAAAAACTTAACATAATGACAGCAGTTAATTCATAACTATCGATAATTACACTGAATGTCAATGGATTAAATGCACCAGTGAAGAGACAGAGAGTGGCAGAATGGATAAGAAAACAAGACCCTTCAATATGCTGCCTACAAGAGACACCTTATTCACAAGGACAGAAACAGATTAAAAGTTAAAGGATGGAAAAAATATACCAAGCTAACAGCAATAAAAAAACAAGCAGGAATGGCAATACTAATCTCTGATAAAATAAACTTCAGGGCAAAACCAGTATAAGAGATAAAGAAGGACACTATCTCATGATTAAAGGTTCAACTGAGCAAGATGACATAACCATAATTAACATCTACGCTCCAAATGAAAGATCTCCAATATATAAAAAGCAAACCCTACTAGAACTGAAGAAAGAAATAGATAAATCTATAATTATAGTGGGAGATTTTAATACGCCACTTTCAAAAAGGGATAGAAGCAGAAAGAAACTTGACAATGCTACAGAGGAACTAAACAGCACAATCAACCACCTTGACCTCATAAACATGTACAGAGCATTCAACCCAACAACAGCACAGTCCACATTCTTTCTCAGTGCACATGGAATTGACCATGTCTTAGGTCACAAAGCAAGCCTCTATAAATTTATAAACACCAAAATACTACAAAGCATCTTTTCAGACTACAATGTCATAAAATTAGAAATCAACAATAAGAAGAACAAGGAAATAAAGTTTAATACATGGAAACTGAATAACACCCTGCTGAAGAGAGACTGGATAATAGAAGAAATTAAATGAGAATTCAGAAAGTTCCTAGAAACAAATGAGAACAAAAACACAACATAGCAAAATCTTTGGAACATGGCAAAAGCAGTGCTGACAGGACAATTTATTGCGATAAATGCGTACATCCCAAAAGAAGAAAGAACCAAAATTAACACATTAAAACAGCATCTCCAGCAACTAGAAACAGACCAACAGAGAAAGCAGAGGAACAAAAAAATTTAAAAAAGGAAAGAGTAACACACTACAAGTGGATGAACCTGACCTATGCTTGTGGATGCAGTATGAAAAAGGAGCAGGCAAATCTCTACACTGAAGATCATTCCCATCCCCTTGGTACACAGGGTTGATAGGGATGGGAAACTTAGACATTGGCTAACCAAAATGTGGGACTACAAAAGCAAGAAGTGACTGGCTCACAAGCTTTCAATAGGGAACCTAGCTGCAGAGGATACAGGGAAAGGTAGAATCTCCACTGAATTGTTTCCAACCCATCTGGATGGGGTTGATAAAAGGTGAGCAGGGAAAGGACTCCTGTGGTTCAACAGGGAATGATTGCTATCAGGTCTGACAGTGAGTGCTGGAAAGGTAAATGTAAATGTTTGGTAACAAAAGGAGGGGAGTGGTTGACTTTGTAGTCCAGGAGCAGAGATCCCTGGAACCATCAAAGGAGAAAAGCGAAGTTAGAGACCCTGTCCAAGGAGGCAATGACACTAGGGATGGAGGCAGAGATGATGACATGGACAGGAGTGGCTGGGGACTCTGGACTCAGGGAGGGAGAGGGGCTGTGGGCTGGTGGCCGGGGAGCAGGCGTGTAGGGTGTACTCTTTGGTTGTTTGATGATGCATGCAGGGGATTGTGATCATTGCAATGAAACAAAATACAACAGAATGAATGTAAAGATAATGTTCACCCATGTAAACTAACACATAATTCACACACAAAAAAAACTTAAAAAAAAAAAAGTTCTTAGCAAAAGGGAATGAAAAGATAATGAATGTTTCCATGAACTTTTTGAAGGCCCCTCATATTAACATCTTCTGTTACATCCTCACTGGCTTTAGTGGTTGGTGCGTAAATTTGAATAATAGTGCTATTAACAGGGCTTCCATGAGGCACACGGACATTATCCTATCACAGACAGTATCATTATACCTCATGACTGATCTGAATATGTTCTTTTTGACAATAAATGCAACACCACTCCTCTCCAATTTGTCATTTCCGGAGTAGTAAACCATGGAGTCATCAGATTCAAAATGGCCAATACCAGTCCATTTCAGCTCACTAATGCGTAAGATTATCAATGTTTATGCATTCTGTTTCATTTTCGACAATTTCCAATTTTCCCATATTCATACTTTGTACACTCCATGTTTCGATTTTCAATGGATGTTTACAGCTGTTTCTCTTTATTTTGAGTTGTGCCCCATCGGCAAATGAAGGCCCCGTGGGCTTTTCTCCCATAGGCTTTACTCCAATAGTGTCATCACTGTGAACTCTATTTTGAGGAGGCAGCTTTTCCCCAGTTGCATTTTGAGTGCCTTCCAACCTTAGGGGTTCATTTTCCGGCACTGTATCTGACAATTTCTCTGCTAGTCATAAGGTTCTCAGTGACTAAATATTCAGAAGTCATTTGTTACTCCTTCTTCCTAGTCTGTCTTCATCTGGAAGCTCCTCTGAAACCTGTTGACTATGGGTGACCCTGCTGGTATTTAAAATACCTGTGGCATAGCTTGCAGAATCACAGCAACTCACAAGCCACCACAGCACATCAAACTGACAGGTGATTGGTGGGAAGAAGTTGGTAGAATTCTTTAATTTCATTATAAATGGCTTTAGTGGTTGGTGTATGGATAGTTGTCTTCCAAATTTCTTGGATACAGGAGGAAGTCCAAGGTGCATTGAAGGAATTGGCAAAGAACAAGGCACCAAGAATTGATGGAATACAACTTGAAATCTTTCAAGAAAGTGAGGCGGCACAGAAGGCACTCACTCAGCTATGCCAAGAAATTTGGAAGACAACTATTTGGCCCACTAATTGGAAGACATTTGTATTGGAGCACGTTCCAAAGAGAGGTGACCCAATGGAATGTGGAAATCATCGGACAATTTCTTTGATATCCCATGTGAGTACAGTTTTACTAAAGGTGATACAGAAACGGCTGCAAGCATACATTGACAGAGAACTTCCAGAGGTTCAAGCCGGATTCAGAAAGGCCTTAGAACAAGGGATATCATTGCTAATGTCTGAAAGATCTTGGCTAAAAGCAGAGAATATGAGATGTTCACCTGTGCTTTACTGACTACGCAAATGTGGATCATGACAAGCTATGGACAGCTTTGTGAAGTATGAGTATTCCTGAACACTTAATTGTGCTCATGAGGAATCTGTACCTGGATCAAGAGGCAGTTGTTCAAATAGAACAAGGGAACACTGAATGATTTAAAATTAAGAAAGGTGTGCGACATGGTTGTACTCTTTCACCATACTTATTCAACCTGCCTGCTGAGCAAATAATCTGAGAAGCTGGATTTTATGAAGAAAAATATGGCATTGAGTTGGTACTGATCCATAGCGACCTAATGCACAGCAGAATGAAACACTGTTGTCTTCCAAATTTCTTGGCAGAGATGAGTGAGTGCCTCCTGTGCCACCTCACTTCCTTGAAAGATTTCAATTTTGATTCCATCAATCCCTGGTGCCTTGTTCTTTGCCAATTCCTTCAGTGCACCTTGGACTTCCTCCTTCAGTATTTGGCTTTTGATCATATGCTACTTCTTGAAACGGCTGAAGATGAACCATTTCCTTTTGTTATAGTCAGTGACTCTGTGTATTCCTTCCATATTCTCTTGATGCTTTCTGCATCATTCAATAATTTGCCCAGTGAATCTTTCAACAACAAAAGTCGAGGCTTGAATTTTTTCTTCAGTTCCCCCAACTTGAGAAATGCTGAGTGTGTTCTTCCTTTTTGGTTTTCTGATTCCAAATCTTTGCACATTTGTTTGTAATATTTGGCTTTATCTTCTTGAGCTGATCTTTGAAATTTTCTGTTCAGCTCTTGGACCTCCTCATTTCTTCCATTTGCTTTAGCATCTCGACACTGGAGAGCAAGTTTCAGTGTCTCTTCTGACATCCATTTTGATCTTTTCCTTCTTTCTTGTCTTTTCAATGACTTTTTGTTTTCTTCATGTTTGATGTTCTTGATGTCATCCCACAAGTCTTCTGGTCTTCAGTCTTTAGTGTTTAATGTATCAAATCTGTTCTTCAGATGATCTCTAAATTCAGGTGGGATATATTCAAGTTCATATTTTGGCTCTTGTGGACTTGTTTTCATTTTCTTCAGCTTCAGTTTGAATTTGCATATGAGTAATTGATGGTCTGTACCACAGTCTGCCCCTGGCCTTGTTTTCACTGATGACATGGAGCTTTTCCATCATCTCTTTCCACAGATGTATTCAATTTGATTTCTAGGTATTCCATCTGGTGAGGTCCATGTGTACAGTCGTCTCTTATGCTATCTAAAGAAGGTATTTGAAATGAACAAATCATTGGTTTTGCAGAATCCTATCATGTGTTTTCCAGCATCATTTCTATCACCAAGGCCATATTTTCCAACTACTAAGCCTTCTTCTTGCTCCCAACCTTTGCATTCCAATCACTAGTAATGATCAATACATCTTGATTGCATGTTTTATCAATTTCAGATTGAAGTTGGTAGAATTCTCCTATTTCATCCTCATTGGCTTTAGTGGTTGGTGTGTAAATTTGAATAATAGTGGTATTAACTGGGATTCCCTGTAGGTGCAGGGATATTATCCTATCACAGACAGCATTGTACCTCATGACTGATCTGGATTATGTTCTTTTTGACGATGACTGTAACACCATTCCTCTTCAATTTGTCATTCCTGGCATAGTAAACGATGTGGCTTTCAGATTCAAAATGGCCAATACCAGTCCATTTCAGCTCACTAATGCCTAAGATATCAATGTTGATGCGTCCCATTTTATGTGGGGGTAATGGGGAGTTTATTTCTAAAAGAGGAAATGAGGAAGAAACCATTTCTAAGTGTGCAAACTGCAAAATTCTAACTTTATTTTCCCCTACTTAATGGTTTCATTTAATGTGTCTGGCCTATAAGTTATGTAGACAGTGAATGGGAGTTAGGTGTCATCCAAGAACAGTTTAAACTTTGTGAGATATTTATTTAAGTACGTAGACAAGTAGTATCCCATAACCAAACAATAGGTGCCTTAACATGTTATACCTCTCCCTGTATATACCAGCAGCTGCTAATGGGATTCAGGAACTTTCCAAAGCTTTGAGATTTTTTGCTGGTTTAAAAGCTGCATAATCAGAATGTGAATGTGATTATAGCAAAGAGTATGTTTTGAGTAGGGGTAAAGATTACTATATAACATTCAAGGGCCAAGTAGAACTACACAGATTTTCCTAACCCAGGAACTGTCTATACTCAAAAAAAGAAAGCCACAAAACTAGAGACAGGTCTAAAATGCAGAAATGATATGCCCTGTGTCCAGTGACCTTATGGGTAAGAGATCTTAAAAAGGGCACCATCAAGATTTGACCTCAGCAACCTTGAGGCTCAGGCTCAGAGGTGTACCTAGTACCACTTCTGAATGCTGACTGCACTCCCTGCTATGTGCATGGCTCTTCTGTTGTGCTTTTGTTTAGTAAGACATAAACATTTCATAAGATTTTACTAGGCCATAAATTCTTTGAGGGAAATTCATATAAAACTATTCCCCAAAGTCTTACACATAGAAGACATTCAGTATGTATCAGACAGATGAATAAGACAATGTAGAAATGAATGGCTTGATGTTATGCTAACCTGAATCAACGCAGTAATCCCGGGGCTCCTGCTTGATTCCCATTGGTGACTGGAACCCGTGTGTTGGGGGCCCTGGTATCCCTGGGACCCCGTGTTCATAGAGCGGGTCATGGTATTCTTGTTTGAATCCCTGAGGGGGTGGGGGAGCTGCAGAGACAACAGGCTCTGACATTTGCCGGTGGTAACTGGGGCGATTATCTCCAGGAACTCCTGACTGAGGAGTGAAGGGGTGGCAGGGTTCAGACAGTTGTCTCTGAAATCTGTAAGAAAGAAATATTGTTTAATAGGAATGGGATGGATACCTGCTATGATTTAGCACTGGGGACTATAAGTTCGGACTGATAGAATTATTTGCAAAGTACTACAGCACTTACGAATGATTTATTTCTGGACAGTTTATTCCTTCTTCCCAAAATTATAAAGCACATTTCAACCCTCTTAAAGGAGTGGTTAAAAAGCAGTCAATGAGTTTCCATATTTATTTCAAGTACTTCCGACTACATTTTTGTTGTTGTTAAGTGCTGTTGAGTTGGTTCCAACTCATAGCAACCCTGTATAGGGTTTCCAAGGAACCACACCAGGACTCCGCCTACTACATAGTTAAACTAAATTAAGTATCTGAATATATCAGAATAATTACTTTCAAGCAGCACCAATATATGTTTGTTCATTCCCATCTGTAGGTTGGACAAGTTTAAGCATCAAAGACCATATAATCAATTACACCAAGAAAAAAAAAAAAAGAAACTCCATTCACAATAGCAATCAAAACAAATATCTTGAATAGTCAAGAAATGTGTAGACTATCTGAGCATAAAGTCTTAAAACTGTTCTCTGAAGAAGAGGAAAAAGACTAAAGGGAAAGTCCACCACAAATATTAACAACTTTGAAGCTGTTGATTCTCTGCAAATTCTTGTATAAAAGCTACGTGCGCCCAACCCCTTTGAGAAAACGATTCTATACTTAAATACTTTATTTCTGAAAATAATGAGTGACTTGAGAGATAGATATTGATACATATTATAAAACTACAATAACTACAACAGCAATACAAGAAATTAAAGATAGATGAAAGAACTGAATGGAAAGTCAAAAGCTGGCAAGTACATCCCAAGGTTAGCCTTTTAAACCTGTGAGGGAAAAGTGGTAGACCCCTCACAAGCCAAAATAAATTTTATATGGATTAAAAATTTAAATGTACAAAGTAAAACCATCATAATAAAGTAAATATATGACAACTTACATAATCATGATGTGAGGAAAACCCTATCTACACACTAGTGGAAGAGCTGTAATCATTAAGACAAATACCGATATATCTTATTACATAAATTTGAAATTTCTATAAGCCAAAATAAAAAAAACAGCAACAAAACCAAAAGAAAAGCATCAAATAGAAGTGAAAAAATCTATACATCCAAAATTCTTGAGGCAAAACCAAAAAGAAAACAAACCAAGAGAAAAAAGTCATTAATATATAGCAGTGTATATATAAATATTGCTGACATAAAGAGTTCTTGCCAAATCAATAAGAAATGAACATCCAATAAGAAAACTGGGTAAAAGACATAAACAGGAAAGTCACTAAAGAATAAATACTAATAGAAACTAACAGAAAGTTTATTAGTAATCAGGAGGTGCAAAGTAAAGGGAAAAATGTATTTTCCTGGTAACTTGGAGGATGAGCAAGCAGCTTATAATTCTGTGCTTGTTGTTGTTAAGTGCCATCGAGTCAGTTCCGACCCATAGCGACCCTGTATAGGGTTTCTGAGGGTGTAAATCTTTACGGGAGTAGAAAGCCTCATCTTTCTCCCGCGGAGCAGCTGGTAGTTTCGAACCGCTGACCTTAAGGTTCGCAGCCCAATTATGGATATAGTTAGATTTATCTACAAAGATGGTTCACCGACTCAAATGTCGAACAAGGAAACTGGAAGAGAATATTGTAATATAATCATTTAGTTGAAGCAATCAATAAACATGATGTGATATGAGGTGGCTTCCAAAAGTTAGTGGAAAAATGGAATTGAAAGGTTAAGGGATTTTTCCAGGAACTTTTTGAAGCCCCAACATATACAAACAAATATAAGGTGTTTTGGTTCTATTAAGAAAGGCTGGCTGTTAACAGTGCATTAAAACAAACAAACAAAAAAAACAAAGAACCACTCCAAACCCATGCCACCAAGTCAACTGCAACTCATAGCAATCATACAGAGTAGAGACAAACTGCTACACAGGATTTCTGAGGAGTCCTGGTGTGGCATCATGGGATAAAGCACTGGATCACAAGGTCGGTTTGAACTACAAGGTCGGTGAATCAAATTCACCAGATGCTCCTTGGAAACCCTACACAGGGTCGCTATGGGTTGGAACTGACTCAACAGCACTTAACAACACCACCAAATCTTTATAGTAACAGAAAGCCTCATCTTTTTCCTGCAGAGCAGCTGGTGGGTTTGTCCTGTTGACCTGTGGTTAACAGCCCATTGCTTAACTCACTATGCCACCACAGCTTGTTTAACAGTACACAGAACATCAATTTTTTGCCAAAATAGAAAGTATTAAGGCATCATACAAAATCCTGGAAAGATTTATACCTAAATGCTAACACTGTTTATCTTGGGAGGTCACGATTTCAGGTGATTTTTCTTTTTGCTCATCTTCAGTTTAATAATGGGTATGCATTATTTTTATAACTAAAGAGAATAAGAGCTTTTTATTATTGTTATTAATCAATTGAGTATCATTAATATACTTTAGCTATCAGATGTTTCAAATGTGTGTCAACTGTCCTTTCCCTGTTGGGCAGGCAGAAGGACAAGCCTAACTACGTGACATCATTCACTAACTGAATGACTGAGGCAAATTTTCTTGGCTTTAGTTTCCTCATCTGCAATACAGGGATATTATTTATTCTTCAAAATGATACTGGAATGAGGAAATGAAATCAGGTCTGTAAGGCACTGTTTCTGTCACAGCTGGGATCATTAGCAGATTGCTGTTGTTGGTATTAAGTACCGTAGAGTCGGTTCCGACTCATAGTGACCCTGCACAGCATTTCCGAGGCTGTAAATCTTTACAGGAGCAGAAAGCCTTATCTTTCTCCAGTGGAACAGCTGGTAGTTTTGAACTGCTGACCTGGAGGTTTGCAGGCTGATTCATAACCACTACGCTACCACAGCTCCTTATGCAGATAAATACTGCTAATTCTTGACAGACTGTAGGGTACTCTCCATAAGGGTGGGGGTGGAGGTTAGAGATTGGTGTCTCTCCAAGATTGTAAGTCCTGGTGTGGTGCTGCTGTAAGATAAGCACAGGATCGCAAGGTCAGTTTGAACTACAAGGTCGGTGGTTCAAACTCACCAGCTGCTCCTTGGAAGCTCTGTACTGGGATGCTTTGAGTGAACTAACTCAACAGCATTTAACATGCAAACGGTACTAGTTTATGTGTATAGAGCAAAACATTGTGAATACATACCTTCAAATAGAAAATATGAAGTAGGAAAAAACCAAAGGATTTAAAAACTAATTTCAATTAGTTATTTTTAAATCAACACTATAATACTGTCATAATATAGTTTTACTTTCTCCTATTAAATTTTAATCAAATCATTTTCATTTGCTATGAATCAATCTGTGGCAACAGGTGGCCAATGGATTTCTAGAATGTCAACATTTTAAATGGAATAAATTTTGTGTGGTGATAAAACACTGTTTAAATTAGGGGATAGCATATTCTGTGTCTGTATTACCAAAAGCAGCACAGTACGATCATTTTATAACTAAAATTTACACATACTCATCCTTTTATACCAGAGTCCTGGTGTGGTGCTAATGCGTCAAGACTGTTAAGTTGGTTTGAACCACAAGGTATACGGTTCAAGCTCACCAGTGCTCCTCACAAACCCTATACAGGGCCACTATGGGTGGGAACCGACTGGATGGCTCTTAACAACAACAATCCTTTTATACCAGACAACAAAAGTATCAGAATCTGCCTAGCCTAATGTCTTACACACGTGTTACACACTATATGAGCCTCATCAGGTTGCAAGTCTTACACTACAGTGCAACATCATCAGGAATATCATGTTCAAGGTTGCTGTTATTTAAGGAAATCTTTCAATGGTTTTTGATGAAAGGTAAATTTGAAACTCAGGTTTGCCTGGACATTTAGAATATGGGCATCAGTAACATGCTGCAAACCTGAAGGGAATTCTGAAGCAGTAGACAGAACAGAATGCAAAGATATTTTTAAGGTTTTGTCTATGAAGTGCCTAAACCTTATTTTACTTGGAATAAATAGTACTAACAAGGCATACATCCTCCCTTGTCCCCTCTGCCACCATCTTAGCATCATCAAAGGTGACCTTCATAAATCAGTTCCTTTGATGACTCTGAGATGTCTGTATCACTTAGTTTTGTAATCAGAGCCTCTGCAGCTGACAGGCAGATCACCCCACTTCCGTTTAGTTTTCATCCCACCTTCCAGAATGAAACTCTAGAGTCAGCCTCCTTAGGAAAAGGCTCTTTCATATGGGCACCAGCCAGCACTCTCCACCAACCCCGCCCCACGCATAACTTTCAGGATGTGTAGAATTCAGAGCCCTGAGATCCATAAGGCAGATCCTGTCATTGTGATTGTTCAGTATGGGTTGTTTATGAGGCTGTGTGATAGCAAAGGAGATCTTAGGGATACTCACAAAGCCAACATATTGGAAGTGAGATTCTCTTAGAGCTTAGACCATGGTTTTTATTTGCATAGGTTAGTAAAGTAATTCCAGTTCTTGTTGTCCTCAAAATACATCCTGTGAACTTTACTCACTGACCTTCATTTGAACCCCTTTTCCCTCTTTGTAATCCCTTTGAAGTACCATGATATGACAAAGATGTCTCTTATTATTGAGGCAGGCAATCATTTTCAATGGCAGCTCGACTCTACAAGCTCCTTCTTCCTTTCTCTAAGCCCCCTCCCTGTTCTCCACCCCCCACCAATCACTCCAACAGAGTTCATGCCATAATAAACTCACATTCAGTGAGCAAAAGGAGACTTCTGACTACCGAGTATACGTAAATTCAATAGGTTACAGATTCAGGCTTATTTCAGTGCCAGTTTATTTAGAGAACCAGTTATTTATTTATTTGTGAGAGTTATATAGCGCCTTTCCTCCAAAGAGCTCACCCACACTAACAACATTTGGTTTACGTTATGAAAACCGCTAGATGCTTTTTCTGCATTTCCTTTTCGGTTTCTGTTGCCAACACGCAGAGTAAGTACAATGCTTACAAGAGAAAAGTGTGGATCTGATGAAGGCTACATACACGGTGGCTGTGAGAACCCGAGGCCAGTGGAAAGGTGATACATAAAACCTGCCATGAAACCAACACCATGCACACAGTACTTTCGTGAAGGCTAAGAAAACACGATGGAAAATAGAAAAAGCAGCATTGCTGAGTAACAGAATCTGGCGGCAGATTCAAAATACCTTGGGTGGAAACCCAAGTCTGACCATTTACTAGCTGTGGGACATTTACTAGCTGTGTTCATTACCCATCTATTCTAAGACTCAGTTTCTTCATAGGTAAAATGAGGACAACCAAAACATCTGCCCCAAAGGCTTAGATAAGATAATGCATGTAATGGAGCCCAGCACACTGGTAAGATATATATTTGTTCAAACACCACAATCCACATGCCCACACCTCCCTTACCCAACATACATATACCTCCCCGCAACATACATATACCAGACATGTGAAATTCAGAAGCTATGCAAACACATGGGAAAATATGATATGAAGGAATTGGGAGAACATGATCACACATGCACACTGGAATGAAAAAGCTCACTGGTTGTCTACACAGCACCCACTCTTTCTCAGTAAGAGGATGCCGATTTTGTTCAGGGTGACAATGTACCATCCAATCTAATGTGTGTTTCCTGCTATATAATGAAGAGCCAGATACTGTTAGAAAACAAAACCCAAATACTATCCCTTAAAAGCACATCAAAGAGCTGCAACAACTCCCAGAGTTCTGTGAGGCCAGTCAACACTATTTCAATCAAACTGGCCCAAAGTTGTGATAAAACATTAAAGGTGAGGAACAAAGTATTTCCTCTTAAGGTCTAGATGTTTGATTTCTTAAGATCACGTATGAGAGAAGGAAGGTGTTGTAAATATGAATTATCCCCAGGATGTGGCTGTGTGCTGTGGAGTCAGTTCCGACTCATAACGACCCAGTACAGGGTTTCCGAGGCTATAAATCTTTACGGGAGCAGAAAGCCTCATCTTTCTTCCGCGGAACAACTGGTATGATATCTAAATTAAAATTATGTTGTCTAGACAATTAGAAATCCCCCATATGCTTGGAAATTAAGAACCCATATGTTTGGAAATTAAAGAATTCAAGAGTCAGAAAGAAAGAATAGAAAGCATTTGGAACTGAATTTTAAAATACCACAAATTAGAAATTGTGGGATAGAGCTAAAGACTAATAAAATTGTCAGACCAGACTCAAAAAGAAATAAAGGTCTAGATAAATAATATTCAAAAGTAAAAAAGCAACTACAGATTTAAAAATTATGAAAAATGTATGCTAATTAATTTTTCAATTGAACACAAAATGGACAAATGCCTAGAAGATAATTTACTAAAATTCATTCAATTAACAGCTATCCAGAGAAAGACTATATTAGGCAAAGACATTATTAAGCCAGTAATTTTAAATATCCCCACAAAGAAAACACTGGGCTCAAATAATTTTATTGGTGATTTCTTCCAAACTTCCTAAGAATTCTAATTTCACATGACTATTTCAGAGTCTAGAAAAGGAAAGACCACTTCCTATTCATTTAGTGAACAAACTATAATGCCAAAACCTAACAGGACAACGTAAGAAAGAAAAGTTATAAATTATACCCATTCCTCACTCAATGACTGTCTCCTTATCTGACATTTTACATTTATGACAATAGCAAAAATGGATTATCCAACTCTTTTGCACATTAATGATGCATCCCTGACAGTGACAAAGGTGTGAGGTGAGAGGCACACTGATGGTATGGGTTATGTGGCAACTTGGCTGCACCATGAGCCTCAGTGGTTCGGTAATTAGGTAATGATGTAGACCTCCTCCATTTTTACATACCTAGGTTTTGCATAGCAGTCCTGGTATAGCGCTATAGGGTAAGTGCTGAACTGCTAACCACAAGGTGAGAAGTTCAAACCCACCAGATCCTCCTTGGAAACCCTATACAGGGTTACTAAAAGTAGGAACTGATTAGACTGCACTTAACAACATTTTTTCTTAACGACCCAGTTTTTGGAACTTAACTATGTCAGTAAATGAGGATTGAGTATATTCTCAATCATAAATAAAAATGTGGAAGTCTTAAATATACATTGGAAAATCAAGTTGAAAATGTACAAAAGATAATAATCACGTTGAGTTTATCACAGAATGCAAGGTTGGTTTTATTTAAATAATTCACCACACTAACAAACTTAAGGAAGAAAAATTGTAGATCATCTCAACAAAGACAGAAAAAGGAATAAAACTCAATATCCATTCATGTTAAAAGCTCTCAGTAAATCAGGAAAAGAAGGAAATTTAATTGGATAAACTGTAACAAAAAGCCTATAATAAACATGATAAATACTGAAAACAACAAGTTCTCTTATGATCTAGAGCTTAAAAACAAGAATGGCAAGAAACCTCCCACTTTAACCATGATCATTGGAGGATTAGTTCCAGGACCCCTGCTGAACCCAAAATCCACAAAATATTTGCATATAACCTATGAATACTTTCATCATTTTTAAATTACCTATATACTGAATACAATGTAAATGCTATGTAAATAACACTTTTATGCTCTCTTTGTATTTTAAGGAGTGCTTTGACCACTTTAAATCCTTTTATTTTTTTCCTCTCCAACATTTTCAATCTATGGGTAAGGAACCACAGATAAGAAGGGCTGACTATACATTAATAAGTGTTATCCAAGAAGACTCCACACTAAGAATCTGTGTTCACTTTCAGATCCCCCAGTGAATGTGTGCTGCTATACATAACATGCTATTAACAGGGGTACATGGAGAGAAGATACACCAGATACATTCACTTCATTCCTGGCCTACCTACAAATATGACTGAAACTCAAGTTACTTCATCTTTAAACACTACAAAATTTGAAGGACAAAATGGACAGAAATTTATTAGAGATGGACTTTAAGAGAAGAAGTGGAGAGAATAAAAAAACTTCAGTATATTAAATTTCTCAATTTATCTAGATCTTTAGGGAAAGAGTGTTTCACTGTAAATCATAATTCCAGAGAAGTTGAGCTCATCTCTTGAAGCTTTGAAATCTTGTTCGTAAACACAGAGGGAGAAAACGGTTCTCAAACAGGCTAAGCTGATTTATTTTAGAAGATATTACAAATAATTGAACCTGTCTGGATGACTCAGGGCACTCTATTATGACTACCAATGACAGCATGGTGACCTACTACAATACTGGTGTCCTTAGGGATGGATCAACAAGAACAGGGGTTTCCTGCTAGCAAGAACATGGTCTTAAATTTTGTCTTTTTTTCATGAGTTTTTGTTTCTTTTGGTAATGCCAAGTAAGAGACATGTATTCCAAAATGTTCAGATTATAGATGTCTTAGTGGATCTTCCCTCAGCTGAAATTGGGGTCTCCATAAAACTTCCCTCAACTTGAAATATAATGATAAAAGCTATAATAAAACACAAAAATATACATGGCCAGTACTATAGGTCTAACCCAGGAATATTTTCTAGGTTCCTCTACCCAGCACATGTAAACACTATATACATCACAATGAGAAAACACACAAAATTTACACGGCAGAAGAAAAACCATTTCTCCTCTTGAAAAAGCAGCTGGTCTTTAACGATAAATGGAACATGTTTGAACATGCCAAATTACATGTTTAGGCTTTCCCCACCCCCTCCTTTGGAGGAGGAAATCACCAATATAAATCACTGCTTACAACATGGTATTTATCTTCCAAAAATAAATTCTAACTTGTGGAGAATTAGATACTTAGATTATACGAAACAGTAAAAAATATAATTTTGATAAGATTATATTTTAGTTGCATAAAGTGCCATCCTAGAAAACTATTATCACTAGCAGCAAACATGTATTGAGCAAACGTTAAAATATCTTGCTAAATGTGGTCTAAAGAAAGAGGCCTAAGTAGCATTTTTTAAAATCCTCAGAGTTTATACTCTACCGAAATGAAAAGGTAAGGCACACTGTGAACAAGAGATATTGGTTTAGATAAGTGATGTAGAAATTTAGTAGGATTTCGTAGTCTAAGAATGAGATGGATAAAGTTCTGGTGTGGGTCAAGGTCAAAACAGGAGTCACTTGTGGCGCTGTGGGTTAATGCACCAGACTGCAAAGCCATTTGAACTGCAAGGTTGGCGGTTCAAGCTCACCAGCTGCTCTTTGGAAACCCTATACGGGATTGCTATGGGTCGGAACCAACTCAACGGCACTTCACAACAACATACATTACATTGGAGTCCTGTTATGGTGTTGTGGGTTAATGCTCCAGAATGCAAAGCCATTTGAACTGCAAGGTCGGCAGTTCAAGCTTACCAGCTGCTCCTCGGAAACCCTATACAGGGTCGCTATGGGTCGGAACTGACTCAGCGGCACTTAACAACAACAGCAACATACATTACATTGGAGTCCTGGTGTGGCGCTGTAGGCTAATGCATCAGACTGTAAAGTCCTTTGAACCACAAGGTCAGTGGTTCAAGCTCACCAGCTGCTCCTTGAAAACCCTATACAGGGTCGCTATGGGTCAGAATTGACTCGTCGGCACTTAACAACAACATACATTACATTGTTGTTGTTGTTGTTAAGTGCCATCGAGTCGGGTCCGACCCATAGCGACCCTGTACAGGGTTTCCAAGGGTGTAAATCTTTACGGGAGTAGAAAGCCTCATCTTTCTCCCGCGGAGCGGCTGGTAGTTTCGAACCGCTGACCTTAAGGTTCGCAGCCCGATTCGTAACCACTACGCTACCAGATTACATTAGTGGATGTTAATACCACACCCCAAATCATAACTACAGCAAATGGCTGAACTGTAAGTTCCTGTTTGGGTCTCTACATGCAGAGCTCTGTATTTGGCTATGTGACTTGAAGAAGTCCCTTAGCTGCTCTGAGGTATGATTTTTCTCTCTTACTCTGCCTTGGTCACAGACTACTAAAGGCTCAAATATGACTAGTTTCTAATCTACAAAGTATATTTTTATTAGGTAGCTAGTATTGAAGTAACATGCTCTCAAATTTTCATAAAAAGTTATGAGCAAAGAAAAAAAACTATAGCACTGACAACAGTTATATACCTCTCTTTGAGGCAGGTATAAAAGCTATCAAGTTTGTGATCATTAAGTTGATGTCACAGATGACCAGGTTGGTGTCTTCTGTGTTACCTAGTTTACCAACAAATCATATTTGACAAAATTTTGCATCAACAGATACCCTCATTAATAGACAAGGGCAGTAAGAACAAAATTCACAGTACTGGATACTTGATATGGAATCCCTGGTGGCACAATGGTTAAGTGCCTCAGCTGCTAACCAAAAAGGTCAGTGGTTTGAACCCACCAGCCACTGTGCAGGAGAAATATGCAGCAGCCTGCTTTTATAAAGATTTACAGCCTTGAAAATTTACTGCCCTATATCTATTCTCTCCTATAGGAACTCTGGTAGCATAGTGGTTACGAATCGGGCTGCTAACCTCAGAGTCAGCAGTTCGAAACTACCAGCTGTTCCGCAGAAGAAAGATGAGGCTTTCTGCTTCTGTAAAGATTTACAGCCTGGGAAACCCTGTACAGGGTTGCTATGAGTTGGAAGCGACTCCACAGCACATAACAACAACATCTATTCTCTCCTATAGGGTTGCTATAGGTAAGTAGGATAAGAAGGCAATGTGTAAGGTATTTGGTACTTTAAAAATGTGGGCTGGAATCAGGATGTGGTAGAAAAAATAGCTGGACCATGATTTCTCAAGTGTGAGGATAATATACTCAGGTCCTGCCCTAGACTCACAATTCAATCTCTGAGGTAGAATATAGAAATCTGCTTTTCAATAAGCCCCTGAGGGAACTCACTCATACACTCTTCAAGTTTCAGACAACAATACTCTAGTGTAGAGGCCAAAGAGCCCATGTTGTTTTCATTTGATCAATTCAGGAGCCTAAAGAATAATTTACCCTCTACCTCCTAAGTATTCTGTTAAGTATTCTCCCAGAATATATGAGTAAGGTCTTTTAATTTTAGACCCATCATTCCTAAACTTGAAATGTACAGGGAATTAAGTCCAAGGTGAAAGATGAACAGCCAGACATCAGGAAGGACCACCCCCAAAAAAGAACTAAGTACTTTCTGGTTCTGGTCTCTCTGCCTTTGGACACCTGTGGGAATCTCAGGAATCCAAACATCTTTTTTTTTCCACAAGGAAGATGGTATCCTGGAGACAAACCTACTTCACTAAATATACCAAAGCAATCCTGTCTGCCAGGGCTGCAAAAGGATAAATAACCCCAGCGGAATTAGGGTATTTCTCTCCCAACTCACTCAACAGTTAGTACAATATGCACACACAAAGTCCTCTGGATAAGAAACAGGGACTGTGGGGAGAAATGTTAGTAGAACGGATTTAGCATGAAGTCATTTTCTTTTACCCATGATTTATGAAACACAAAGTTTGCTAAAGATTTCAAATACTAAATATGTATCCTACTCTGTCTCCCTAATTAATGCTATTTAAAAAATTAAACCCCATAACTATTAAAATAAAAATGGTATCTTGATGAGATAAACTGGCAGGCCTTCATACCCTGGCAGGCCTGAAGGATGCTTTCGCCCACAGAGAGATTTTGTTTAGTCTGCAGCGCTGTTGTTTTTAATTTGAATTACTTGCCAACTTTAAAACAAAATTTGAAACTTTAACATAAAAATCCAGATTTTCAAATCAGGATGGAATTTCAGTAGTAAACTGGCCCCTATCAACAATCATCTTTTGGGCCCAATGGTGTTCATGGTCTTTGGCCTATATACTAGCAAGCCAAATTCTACAGTTCCTTTTTGTGACTTTCTCTAGGTAGGAAGGGGAAGAGAACCAGACAAAGGTGTTCATTCTTTTTTGTATTCCATCCAGAAATAAAGTGACTTCCAAGTAAATACTGGCAGGCACTTGGGCTGGACCAGGACTGGGGGAGTTACACCCATATATCCTCCCTTCCTTACATGCATCCAATGTAGATCAAGAATGGAAATACAATAGTCATCATCTTGCAGCCTTTAGTGACATTATTGACAGAACAGCACATCTTCCTGCCTATGGGAGCTCCTCATCCAAGATATAAAAACACACATACGCACAGAACAACTTATATAAAAAGGAAGTCCATGATCATCAAATATTCAGTACCATGTCAGAAAATGGACTTGAGAAGGCTGGGATTCAAGAAGTCACGTTTGCTGTTTGCAGTGTAGGTCTCCTTTACAAATTTGTTGAAATGAATGACTGGGCAAGTTACTCCTGATGCCCTGACATCCTTATTAGGAATGCAAAGACGATTTGGAGTGTAACCAAGAGATTTCTATCTTGAAAAGTAGATAATTATAAACAAGGTCCTTAGCTAATCTCCTACTGCTAAAACGTGCTAAAATCAGATGAGTAATAACACTTGCTTTAATCAGCAATCTCCCCTAATATAGAAGCAAAACGGTAGTAAAGTATTTCTGGGCAGCATAAACCATGGTCCAATTCTAGTAGGCAGTACCCAGCGAGAAGCTAGGAAAATTGCCCTTAGTGAAGCTCAACAGATTGTGTCTCCTGAGCAGGCTGTTCTTTCTCTAGTTGTAGAACAGTAGGATAGTACTCATCACCTCTGCTTTTTAAGAATGTCGCATTGTCTGTAAACCATTTGCAGTACCTCAGGAACAAGGTGTTATATGAAGAGGCCACAGTATTCCTGTTTACCTCACAAGAAGCCTCAATGGAATGAGAACTATTTATATGTACCTGGTACATAAGATAAACATCTGGCTGCTAACTGAAAGGCCAATGGTTTGAACCTACCAGCCACCACATGGGAGAAAACTGTGACAGTCTACTTGTATAAAGATTGTTGCTGTTAAGTGCCATTGAGTCAGTTCCAAACCATAGAGACCCTGTATAGGGTTTCCAAGGAGTGGCTGGTGGTTCAAACTGGCCTTGCAGTCCAGAGCATTAACCCATGGCACCACACCAGGACTCTCCCCATGGTTGTTATGAGCTAGAATTGACTCCATAGAGATGGATTTGATTTGGTAAATATGACTTTATAGTGTTAAAAAGCAAAGCTGTCACTTTGCATACTAAGCCATACCTGACTCAATCCATGGTATTTTCAATGGTCTCATATGGATGCAAAAGCTCACCAATGAATAGGAACAGAGAAGACTTAATGCTGGTGAGTTATGGTGTTGGCAAAGGACACTGAAATCTACCAGGGACTGCTAGAAGAAGGAACAAATCTCTCTCGGAAGTACAACCAGAATGCTCTTAGAAGCCAGGATGCTTGGTGAAGTCAAGAGGTCAGTGAAAAAAGAGGAAAACCCTTAATGCCATAGATTGACACAGTGACTGTTAACAATAGGCTCATACATAGGAATGACTGTGAGGATGGCACAAGACCAGGAAGTGCTTTGTTCTGAGGTACATAGGGTCCTATGAGTCAGAACTGACTTGACAGCACCTAATAATAACAACAGCAAACATGACTAACTCCTTACCCTCTCTCCAATGAGAAAAAGGAGAGGGGTGATGGAGAAGGCAGTTAAGGATGTCCAAATTAGCACCCACCTCTGTTCTGATGGATACTGGTTTTCAGCCATCATCTTTGGCATCTGCATGGGCTGATGTGGTGGTGGTCGGGGGACCGCAAAGGTTTGTTGCTGTGGTCCAGGTTCTTGAAGTGAGTGAGGGACTGGGGCAGGTCCCACACCTTGTACAGGAACAGCTGTAGGGTTATGTGCAGAAGTGGGCAAGGTTGCCTGAGGTGGGGGAAGTAGGGAATTTTGGTGGGTGGGTGACAGGGGCGTGGTAGGAGGGGTTAATGGCTTGAACCCAGAGGGAGGTTTCCTATCATAGGCACTGTAAACAGAAAAAAAGAGAAGAAAACTTTAAGCTGCAATCAAGCCATTAACATGGTTACCAGGTCCAGCAGAACCCTAGTTTGTAGCCCATTGTTGCCAGGAAATGACAGCATTAACATAGTTAAATTGCTAGCAGCCCTGAGGGAATATTTGTACCTCTGAAAAGTGACAAACACACTGCGTCACAGGGACTTGTTTAACACTTCTAGTGATTTTTCTCTAAGATAATTTTAGCCTCTGCTTCCGGTTTCCTTTTTTCCCCTTTCTAAAAGAATTCTGTGTGGGCACCCATGTGTAGGGGTGGATGGGTAAGGGGGAAATCTAGCTAGGGGAGGCGTTTTCAGCCTCCTCTCCCAATGCTCCCAAGAATTACTCAGAATCTTCTGAAGGATCCATTTCTGCCGAAACATCACTCTTCTCCTCCCCGTTTTAGGAGAACCTTTGTTTATCTTCTAGACAGCAAAGAATGATTTAAAATTAAAGCTTCATTCCTGGGGCCTGGAGAGTCTTAAGTAAAGGGCACACGCATCAGGACTTGTTCATATATTCTGATTTGCAGATTACTTCTTTGGTGCTTAAAGTTCACATTAACATATGATAGACAAGAAAAAGTATATATATATTCCCTCCCTCGAAGCTACAGATCAAATCTCTCAGTATTTTGAGGCTTGTTCCCTAGGAGGGCTCAGTAACAGCTGAACTTCGGTCCCTGCAGAGATGTGTTACTGTGCAAGGGCCCCAAGTGGGCTGGTCTGTATCTGGAGGGTTACGTAGATATGAAAAATAGAGGTGTTCAACCCTAAGTGTCTGCTGGCTTAATGCTTGGAACAGTGTACATGAATGACTACGTCCAGAGCCTTTCTGGGCAGTGGCTCTGGGTTCCACTTACCAATAATTGTAGAGGCACTTTTCTCCATAGTTAGCACCAACAGCCTGCTCATGGCGACAGGATGACAGCTCAGAGGTGGGGCTGTGCAGTTCCCGTTTGATCTTGGTGGGAGGAGGGGCATGAAGCACCACTGAAATCAGAAGTGGGGGGACAAGTGGTTAACAGGGAGCATGTACTTCCTTTTGCAAATTGAGCAAATGGTCAATAGTCTTTTGGAACTAATGTCAAGTCACATGCCAGAGAAAGAAAAACACCTAGAACACATAAGCTTGCATCAAAAATCAAGGAATCGGTCTTTAAAGTCAGAAATCATCATCGATGCTTTTAATTATTCATATTCATATTTATTCATAATTATATATACATGAGGAAAACAAAATGAAGGTGAGGAAGAATACAAGGGGTTACTGACACCAAGAACAGTTTCCAAAAAGGGACAAAACAACTAAAACCATGTTGTTTTTAAGTGCAGTCAATTCAGTTCTGACTCAAAGTAACCTTATACAGGGTTTCTGAGGAGCAACTGGTAGGTTTGAATCACCGACTTTGTGCAGTCCAGTGCTTATCCTACAGTACCATACCAAAACTCCTAAAACTATGTGGTGCTGTAGGATACGCCTGGACTTACCACTGTACCACCAGGGCTCAGCCTACCCAACCCGTAAACAAAGAAACAAACCCCCGCATGTTTACCTTGTCTTTCTTATCTACGAGCCAACTCATTTCAGACAGGACACTTTGCACATAGTGGTAGTGTGTCATGGTTATGTGCCATGCGACCCCGTATAGGGTTTCCAAGGCTGTGAATCTTTAGGAGAGTAGAAACCCTCATCTTTCTCCTGCAGTTGGTAGATTAGACCTTGTGGTCAGCAGTCCAGCTCATAATCCACTATGCTACCAGGCTTCTTTACCCACAATGTTGTTGGACTTAAATGCCATAGAGTTGGTTTGGGCTCATAGTGACCCTGTAATAGGGTTTCTGAGAAGTGGCTAGTGGGTTTGAACTACTACTTTGCGATTCAAATTGGCCTTGTATCCAGAGCTTATCCTACAGTGCCACACCAGGACAAACTAAAGGGTTGTCTTCTGTAAGTTACAACGCGTCCTGGAGTGGCACTATTGGGTAAGTACTGTACCAATATCCACAAGGTCAGCAGTTCAACCCACCTGAGTCCTGATGTGGTACTGTAGGATAAGCATTGGAACTCAAGGTTCAAACTCACTAGCCATTCCTTGTTGTTGTTGTTGTTGTTAGGTGCCATCGAGTCAGTACTGACTCATAGCGACCCTGTGCACAAGAGAACAAAACACTGCCTGGTCTTGGACCAACCTCACTATTGTTGCCATGTTTGAGCCCATTGATACCGCCACTTTGCCAGTCCATCTTGCTGGGTGTTTTCCTCTTTTTCTCTGACCCTCCACCTTACCAAACATGATATCCTTCTCCAGTGACTGGTCCCTACTGACAATATGTCTTAAGTATGAGAGGCAAAGTTTGGCCATCGTGGCCTCCAAGGAACACTCTGGCTGCACTTCTTCCAAATGGGTCTATTGTTCTTTTGGCAGCCCATGGCACTTTCAATATTCTCCTCCAACACCATAACTCAAAAGCATCAATTCTTCTATGGTCTTCCTTATTTACTGTCCAGCTTTCACATGCATATGAGGCTATTGAAAATACCATGGCTTGGGGCAGGTGCATCTTAGTCCTCAAGCTGACATCTTTCCTCATCAACATTTTAAAAAGGTCTTGTGCAGCAGATTTGCCTAATGCAATACATCATTTGATTTCTTGACTGCTGCTTCCATGAGTGTTGAGTGTTGATCCAAGAAGAATGAAGTCCTTGACAACTTCAACCTTTTTTCATTGATAAGAATGTTGTTTATTGGTCCAGTGGTAAGGATTTTTGTTTTCTTTACATTGAAATGCAACATTTTAAGTCTTCTTCGCTTTCAGCAAGCAAGGTTGTATCATCTGTGTATTGCAGGTTGTTAATAATAAGTCTTCCTCCAATCCTGATGCTATGTTTTTCTTCATAGAACCCAGCTTCTTGTATTATTTGCTCAGCATACAGGTTGAATAAGTATGGTGAAAGAATACAACCTTGTCGCACACCTTTCTTAATTTTAAACCATTCAGTGTTCCCATGTTCTATTTGAACAACTGCCTCTTGGTCCATGTACAGATTCCTCATGAGCACAATCAAGCATTCAGGAATGCTCATACTTCACAATGTTGTCCATTGCTTGTCATGATCCACACAATTGAAAGCCTTTGCGTAGTCAGTAAAGCACAGGTAAACACCTTTCTAGTACAGTCTGCTTTCAGTCAAGATCCACTGGACCTCAGCAATGATATCCTTTGTTCCGCATCCTCTTCTTCCTTAGAAACCCCATAAAGGGTCGCTGTGAGTAGGAAAAGGCACTGTAGCAGTGAGGTGATTATGAATCGGGCTGCTAGCCTCATGAATGGTCTGCAGTTCAAAGCTACCAATTGTTCTGTGGGAGAAAGATGAGGCCTTCTGCTATTTAAAGATTTACAGCCTCAGAAACCGTATACAGGGCCACTATGAGTTGGAACCAACTCCACATCACATAACCATTAGCACAATCACAGCCACCATGAGTCAGAAATGACTCAATGGCACTTAACAACAGCAACAACATACAGGGTCGCTGTGAGTCAGACCAACACCAAACAGCAGGGCAAACTAAAGACGCTGCATCATGAGAACTCCCTTCTATAGGTTAGAATGACTACTCCTGGGTCCAGCTACCTAGAAGGATGAGAGGAGGAGAATGAGTTAAGCTCCAGTTAAGTGCCGGCTGCTTTCTACTGTATCAAAGGTCTCACTGAATAGCTAACCATGGTCAGTGCCCTTGTGACCCACTAACATTTTCTGTTTGATTCAATGTTTACTCCCAAAACATTTTCAGGAGTTTGGTTAATTCTTAATGATTATACAAGCTAGAATTAGCTAAATGATTATCTTTCCTGTCTGATAAGAATGAACAATCTCTGGATCAAGTGGTTTTTCAGGTGCCTCTTGTAACCCTGAGTTCTGAACTCAGAAGTGAACACATGATATTGGATGAAAGGCAACAAGCTTATAAAACAATGCTGCTGCAAAATTTTAACAATATCCCCTGAAAATTACCTGGAGATTTATTAACAAGTTGATTATGATTCAGTATATTTGGGGTGGAAATGCATTCTCAGCAGGTCATTAAACCGAAATGATCTGGTTTAAAAGCCCTGCTGCAAAGTCCTGCTTATGTCTAATTGAAAAGAACAGATTTTCACAATTGACAATTGCTTCTCCTGAACAGATGAAGTAAGTACAGAACTGGCAGGTTGTATTTAGAAGTCATTAGTGTCTCTCGTAATTTTTGGGTGATGACATCATGGCAAACTCACAATTGTTATCAAATGTTTTCAGACACAGAAAAGAGCTAAGTTTGTTGTATGAATGTTTTTAGTAAATGAGAAGGAAGAGTCAGATGTGACTCCAATGCAGTGGATGTTGTGGTGGTTCTTGGCACTGCCCTCTCACTAGTCTTCTGCCATAAAAGTTTTGGCAAAGTAATGGGGAAAGACGAATGGTGCTCCAATTTAAACAAAAGTTAAATATTCTAGAAAAGTCTACTTTTCTTCCTTTACCTAAAGATAATTATTTATCATTACTGTTTTACTGATGTTTGGGAAATACACACAGTGTTTTCCAATGTTCTCATTTTAGATATTTTTGACATGTTCACAATATTACTATAAAAATGACCAATTCTGCTGACAAGACTAACACCAGAGAGCAACCCTAACACTAGAAGTTAAAACAAAATTACCAAAGAAGGAAAAAAAAATTATTTTACAATGTTTTTAGGAACAGAAAGAGAACCAAAAGTACTAGCTAATTCTGATGTTTTCATTTCTTCAAACCTATACAGCACTCTTATGGAGCTCTAGTAGCGTAGTGGTTATGAATCGGGCTGCTAACCTATAGGTCAGCAGTTTGAAACTACCAGCAGTTCTGCAGGAGAAAGATGAGGCTTTCTGCTCCTGTAAAGATTTGTAGCCTCAGAAACCTTATACAGCATCGCTATGAGTCAGAACTGACTCCATGGCACACCACCACCATACAGCACTCTAAGTGTGTAGCTCATCATTTTAGCTCTAAATTATACGTATCTTCTGCTACCCCAACATTGTCTTATACATACAATATTGTGTTCTCTATATACAGGAGAAGCACAAAGGAGGATTTAAGGAATACTTGATGAGTGAATAAGTGGATTATATCTTCAACTGGTTCTTAACTTTGAAGGCAGGGGCCACTTGTGCCCTATAAGGCTAAATACAATGTTAGGTGTATCTTTTCCTCATAAATCAATTATTTGAAGGGGACAAGAGAATGAAATAAGGCAGGAATGAGAGTGGGAAGCTACTCAGATCTAAACTGATAGGAAAGCCATTAGACCCTGCAAGAGGTAAGGATGAAAATTCAGTTCAAAGGACTGCTGGGCTGGAGGATGTGTGAAGAAGTCTGATTAAGACGTAGAGATAGTGTTGTATTTAAAGCAAGAACTCAGGAGCCCACAGAATGCTAGCTTTGAGTCTTGTTTCCTCATTAGTAACATGATGTGTGCGATGTAGCTTGAAGAAATAGAATGGTACAGCACCTTGAAGATGGTGCTATGATGCAGTGTAATTATACCCTGTGCTTTCAAAACTAGAGCACTCACTTTTGCACAGTGGATTTACTAAATGACAATAGAGCCCTAGGACTATTAAGAATGGCAGTAAACTAGAATTGAAAGTGAAATCATGGACTCTTTAGGAAGTGTGAGAAGAAATGCTGAAAAAGATTGACAATTTGAGCAGATCCACAGTTTCTACAACTAGTTTTAAGCTTAGTTATAGAAGATGGGCACAGAAAACCATTGGTGTTCTGACAACAATTTCTGGTGAATGCCTTCCTTGCCATTAAGGATTCATTCATTTATTCACTAAGCATCTTCTAAGGGTCAGGTATTCTGGAGGTGCTAGGGATACACTGGTAAGCAAAACAGAAATGGTCCTTTCACGGCATACATAATTTAGTAAAGGATCTGAATTTTGGCATCTTCCGACAGATGCAAACAAAGATAGAAGAGGGTCTCACTGTACACTTAATTCAGGTCCTTACATTTACAGATAAAGACCTTGAGGCCCAGAGTTCAAGATGTTGGAGTTATTGCTATTATAGAGGGGAAAGAGGCAAGTGATCCCCATTATCATTTCGGTACTATTTACCACACTGACAGAAACAGAATATATTCCACTGACCCACTTTATACAATAAAATTAAGAGAAGATCTTTTCTTTTTTTTAATTCTAAAACAACAAAAATATATTACACCCTGTTAAGAGAGTGATCTTAAATAAATAAGATGATATAGTTAGTCAATTGCTTCAGATGCATGTGAAAGCTAGAAGACCAGTAAACTGATGCCTTTGAATCATGTTAAGGGTAGGGAATATTGAAAATACCATGGACTTCCAGAAAAAATAGCAAAGAAGTACAGTCAAAATGATCGTTAAAAGCAAGGATGGTGAGGCTTTGTTTTATGCACTTTGGACATGTTATAAGGAAGGTCCAGTCTCTGGAGTCGGTGCAATAAGGCAAGAAAATAAATAAAGGCACAAGGACTAGAAAGGAAGACATGCATCTGCCATTAGTCACAGATGGTGAGTGGGTACATACACAATATGAAAGTAAGCACAAAATGTTAGAATCCGTAGGCTAATATAACAAGATAAGTGGACATGATACAAAATCAATATATTAAAATGCATTTACATAGTAAATAATATGTGAATTTTTAACAATATGTTACAATAGCAACATAAAAGATCAAATACCTAATGTAGTATCTAAAAAAAGATACATAAAAAGTCTATAAGGAGATCTGGTGGCATGGTGGGTTAAGCATTTGGACTGCTAACCACAAGATAGGCGAGTCAAACCCATCAGCCGCTCCTGGGAAAAAGATGATGCTGTCTACTCCTATAAAGATTTACAATTTCAGAAACCCCACGGGGCAGGTCTACTCCATCCTATAAGACTACTGTGAATCAAAATCAACTCAACGGCGTGGGTTTTGGTGATAAGGTGCTTATAATGAGAACTACATTAACACTGAGGGCAATGAATGATCTCCCAAATAACTGGAATTATATAACATACTCATAGATTGGAAAGCCTGATACATTATAAAGATATCAGTTCTCCCCAAATATATCTGAAAATTCAAGACACAAATCCCAGCAAAACCTCAGCTGTACAAAGAAATGAGAATGAAGAACTGACAATTATACTTAATAGTATGGATGAATCTCACAAATACGTTGAGCAAAAGAGCCAGGCACAAAAGAATGCACATGTAGGAGTCTACTTATGTAGAGTTCACAAAGAGGCAAACACACACAAACCGTTAGAAGACAAGATGGAGGTTTCCGTTGGGTGGGAATGTTGTTGTTGTTAAGTGCCGTCGAGTCGGTTCCGACCCATAGCGACCCTGCAGGGTTTCCGAGGGTATAAATCCTTACAGGAGTAGAAAGCCTCATCTTTCTCCCGCGGAGCGGCTGGTAGTTTCGAACTGCTGACCTTAAGGTTCACAGCCAGATTCGTAACCACTACACTACCAGAGCTATTAGGGACTGTTAAGTGGCACACAGAAGGAGTCTTCTTGGATTCTTATATGGCTCTCCTGCCTGATCTAAATTCTTGTCACTATGGATATGCTGAAGGACCTTTGGTAGCCTAGTGGTTTTGAGATGGGTTGCTAACCTCAAGGTCAGCAGTTGTAAACTACCAACTGTTATGTGGAAGAAGATGAGGTTTTCTGTTCCCTTAACGATTTAGACTCGGAAACCCTGTACAGGATCGCTATGAGTCAGAACATACTCCGTGGCACATAACCACCACGGTGTATGTATGTTCAGTTTTAAAAAATTCACCAGGTAGTACCACCCCTAAGATTTCTGAACTACTTAAAGAAAAAAAACACCTTTTTTTTTAAAGGTAGTCCTCTCCTGATCAAAACGACACTGTATACTAAGGTTTCTTTTTAGAAAATATTTCTTTTCTGATAGTATAGAAATCAGTCTTCCAAAGAAATAACATGATTGCTTTAAAATCAAAAAAGTAGACAAGTTGGCCCAATCAAGAGAAATAATAATTACCTTTGCTGACACATCTGTTTTCTGCCCACAAGTACAGACCTGTGGACTCTGTCCAAGGTAGCTCCCCCTTACCAGGGCTGGCAGTGAGCCTCACTAGTACAGAACCAAGAATCACACCAAGAAAAACATTTTTGTTGAATGTTATGATGAATGACACTTTTGTTCAAACAGAAAACTTATTTATTTTAACTTTCTATTGTGAATTGAGTGAAGGTTTATAGGGTAGATCATCAGTTCTGTGTCTCCCACTACCTTCATTTATCCTCTGCTAACCTTCCTCTTGTTGTATATTATCTGCCCTGTCACCGGCATTAACATGTATCTACCCTCTAGCCCAGGTGTTGGGAACACATTTTCTTCCAAAATTTATAACATCATTTTCAGTCCATACAAAATTATCAACTTAAAAATTAGCCTGCTATATTTGGTTAAACATTTAATTAGCTTACCTCCACTGTGATGGCTTTTATTAGGGCTGAGTTAATTAAATTTTAACCACGTATAGCAGGCTAATTTCTAAATTGATAATTTTGCATGGCCCACAAATGATGTTACAAATTTTGGCAGAAAAAAACAGTCTCCCACTCTGACACTTAACAACACAACAGCACTTAACAACAACAAAAAATGTGATGGCTGGAATCCTGGTGTGGCACAGTGCACTAAAGCACTGGACCACAAGGTCCATTTGAGTCACATGGTTGGTGGTTCAAACTCACGAAATGCTCCTTGGAAACCCTATGCAGGATTGCTATGAGACAGAACCTATTTGATGGCACTTAACAACAACATGCTGGTTGGAGTTGTAGTCTCCTTGCCAGGGCCAGACAAAATGATTTTGCAGGTGTTATACAGCCATGGCCCAGGCGTTCCCCACCCCTGCTCTAGCCCATAAATAATTTTCCCATCTCCCTCTTCCCCTACAACCATCACTGGTTTCTTTTATTAAAAAAACTTTTCTTAACTTTTTACAACGTTGGTCTCATACAATGTTTGTCCTTTTGTGATTGAATAATTTCACTCAGCATAATGTCTTCCAAGTTCATCTATGTTGTGAGGTGTTTTGCAGATCCATAGTTATTCTTAAACATTGAATAGTATTCTGTAGTGTGTATGTACCAAAGTTTAACATTCTTCTGTTGATGGGCATTTAGACTATTTTTTTTTAAGCTTTTATTGTGAACTGAGTGATAAGTTTACATAGGAGAACACCGGTTTTGTACTCAATCAATCGTATTTTGTTTCATTGCAATGATTACAATCTCTTCCACGCACCATCAGCTAAACACTATTTCCATCTAGTCCCTCTTTTTTTTTTTTTTTAATGTACACAAAAACATGCAAGAATATATACTCATTTAAACAAACCAAGGGCACATTCTGCAAGCCAGCCTCCTGGCGGCCAGCATACAGCCTTTCGCTTTCCATGCCAGCCATCTCTGGTATTGTTGCTTCTCTGGTTAGCATCCCAAGTTCCACTCATGCTCTTCTCTCTTGATGGACCTAGGGTCCTCTGTTCCTGGATGTAAGATTAACTACTCCCCCATTTTTGTTACACATCATCTATATTTACAGTTATGACAATTAGTCAAGATAACAATTACTCACTATTGAATCAAAATAATCCTATCTTCATCTCCTTTCACCAGACCCACCTAGACAAGATGAAAACTATTCTGTGGGGATTCTACCTTCCTCTGAAACTAAACTCCCTTTTGAAAACTTGTAAGCCAGCCACTTCGTGCCTTTTATAGCCCATCCAACCCCTTTTAGCTAGCCAGTGTCTAAGTTGTCCACCCCTATCAACCCTGTGTACTGAGGGGACAGGCTTGATCCTTGATGTGACAACTCTTTCCCTCGTGGTTGGTATTTTGAGAGCTACTACTTCCATAAATATAGGTCATGTCCATCCAATTGTGGCAGTTTACACTTGCTTCCTTATCAAATTTCTTTAATCTTCCTCTAGTCGAGTTCTGATCATCAAACCATCCAAGCTATGTCAAATTGGTACTATCTGCAAGTTTGGGTATTCTTGCAAGCCTCCCCTCACTTTGTATCAGCTAGATGCTTCACTCTCAGCTCTAGCCCACCATGGCTAGGTCAATGTCCATGGGCTCAGGAGTTCCCAAGTCTCCCCAAACTTCAGACCAACCAGCCCTTCCTCTTTTCTTGCTCATCTTAAGGTTGACAGGCACATGGTCAAACTCAGCTCATGTCTTCATTACTGTCTTTCTTTCCCCTGTCTCTACTTTATTGATGTGACTTCCGTAGAGAACATATTAAAGGAGCCTGGGGTTTTTTTTATTTTTTATTTTAAATCTTTTCTGCTTTCTGTCTCTTGACCAATGCATCTAATCTATTTACATTCAGTGTAATTATTGATAGGCATGTATTGATTGCTATCATTTTGCTGTGTGTTTTTTGTAGAGCTGCTGGTTTCTCTATTCCACATAATTTTCTGCACTGAGTTCATTTTGTTTGTGGATTTTCTTCTTATTTTCTTCATTTCTGTTGTGTTAATGTTTACTAAATCTTTCTGAGTCTCCTCTTTTTACTTTGATGTACTAGTGTATTATGTTTTGTTGAGGTTGCCCTATCATTTATTAATTTTTTACTTATTTAAAACACTGTGTTATCTTGAAATCTACTTGACTTTCTAGCCATTTGGGAGTTCTGTAATTACACTATTCCCTCTTTTTGCTTTGTAGTTGACTTCATTATAAATTGATATCTCTGGTTCCCTGTTTTCAGTCTTGTAGGTTTGTTTTTCTTTAAATACTTTTTATATCTGGATTGAGTTCTGGGTGATGCTGTCATATGTGGTAATCTCAGGCTGTAGCTGGTCATCAGTCCAAAGAACACCCTTTAACATTTTTGGTAAAGTTGTTCTGGTCATTACAAATTCCTTTAATTTCTATTTATCAAGAAATGTCCTAATTTCAACATCATATTGGAAGGACAGTATTGCTAGATATATGATTCTTGTTTCACAATTAATTTCTTTTAAAGTTTTGTATATGTCATCCCTTTGCTTTCTTACCTACATGGTTTCTGCTGAGAAATCAAAGTTTAGTATCACAGGCTCTCCTTTGCAATAATTTTTGGTTTTCCTGACCTGCTCTCAGGATTCTTTCCTTGTTGTTGGTTTTGAAAAGCTAGATTTAAATATGTCTTGATGCTCTTCTTTTGGGCTCTATTCTGTTTGGGTTCATTCAACTTCTTATATGCTTATCTTGCTGTCTTTCATGATGTTAGAGAAGTCTTCTTCCAACAACTCTTTATTTTCTCTGAGCTTTTTATTATCTCTTCCTGTTCTGGAATTTTGATCACTCATAAAATTATTCGTCTTCATGGTGTGCCACATAACTCTTAGGCTTTCTTAGTTTTGTTTTGTTTTGTTTTGTTTTGTTTTCTGGTTCTTCTTATAGAAGAGCAATAATTGAGAACTAGTATTCAGAGATTTAGCTTCAGGCTCACTAATTTGGGCTTTCCACTGGTTCACATCTACTTCTTTTCCATCTTAATGTATTGTCCATTTGTGAGATCTCAGTATTAATCTTCTGAATTTCTAATTGCAGGTTTTTTATTGTTTTAAAATTTGCATTTATTTTGTCTTTCTTGGTTCTTATAGTGCTTTCCTCAATTCTTGTACAGTTTTTTCTGAGTTCTCTTTGCTTTCCTTGATCTGTCAATCCTTATAAAGTACAAAGTCCCCAAATATCATTCTTTTAAATTATTTTTCAGTTAGTTATAGTACCTTTTATTCCTCAGAAACATTTTTTGGTTCTGCATCTTGATCATCTGTTTGAGCTATCTTCTCTTAAATTCTTCATGTGAGCTAAAATTGTCTGTTGTTTCTGGGGCATTGTGGAGTTGTTGTATTTGTATTTAATTGATGACTGTGTATTGATGTGTTCTTAGGCTCTTACCAACTGTCTCCTGTGGATGTAGTTAGAGAATGGAAGCGTATACACTGTTCTTGTTTGTTGTTCATGCACCTTGGTTTAGGATGGATTAGGATGATTTTGGCTGCTATCTATTGTTGATAAGGTGGTATCAGAGCTGGTATCAGCTTTTGCCCAGTGGGTAGAACTGCAGAAAGTATGGTTGTAAGCTGGGCTATACGGACAAGGTTGCCATCTTCTGTCATGTAGGAAAGAGAAAATCCCTCCCCACTACAAGACAGAAAAAACCAAATACAGCGCCAACATTGAAAAGAGAAAAAATAGATAAAAACAGGCAGCAACCAGAAAGAAAAAAAAAATAAGTATAAAGACAAAATAGGGACAGGGAAATAAAACTATAGAAGAAAAAATTAAGAGAGAAATTAAATGGAAGAAATTTTTAAAAACCACTTAAAAAGAAATAGAAAAAATATATATATAAAGAGCAAAGAGGGACAGGAAAATGGAGCTATAGAACAGAAACATAAGAGGAAATTAAAAAAAGCAATTTTAAAAACACTTAGAAAAACCAGGGAGAAGAAAGACAAAAGAGAGAGTTGTTGTTAAGTGCCATTGAATTGATTCCAACTCATAGCAACCCTGTGTAGGGTTGCCAAGGAGCAACTGGTGAGTTAGAACCTCCAACCTTGAGTTTCAAACCGACCTTGTGGTCCAGTACTTAAACAGTAGTAAAGAAAGATCAAAAGTGGAAGGGAAAAAAAAAAAGATGGAAAATGAGAAACAGAAGAAGGAAAAATTCAAGGGAATGTAAAGAAGAGGAGAAAGAATAAACAATAAACAAAATAAACAAAAACAATGTAACAACAAAAGGAAAAGAACAAATCTCATAACAAAAACAATAAAAACAGTACAGCTATTGGAACTGAAGCAGAGAAAACTCTGGGAGCTCTTGCAAGGCAAGGATCTCACATGATAGTTGTAAGAGGGATATGACAGCAGAGCCCCTGGCCCTAGATAGTCCCTATCAACCTCAGTGTTATCTAAGTTCAGGGTACTCAATATGGAGGTGTTCATGGAGGCCACTGAAGGAACTGGTTTCGGTGTCTATTAGAACCAAAGGGCAACGAGGGGTAGGGTCATTGGTTAAATGCTGGTGTGGTGACTCTTTGCAAGTTCTGTAGGCCTAGAGCCAATTCCGTCTGAATCCAGTCACTGAAGCAGCTAAGCTGGGCCCCACCTCACATTGGCATGGGTACCAACCATGAGGCTCCAAACTCTCAGAGAGCAGGGTCTGTGCTAAGGATGGATGCGGGTGGGCACTGGTTACACCACTGGTCACCAAGGGAATGTGGATAAAAAGCAAGAAATGTATCTTTCTAGTTTCTAGCCCCATGTGTGAATCTGCTTTGCCAGGCCTCCTGTTGCCAAAGCTGCTCATAAGATGGTTGCACTACATCTGGCTGTCTGTTTACCAGTCTCCCTCTCTCACTATCCCTGCTCAGCTTCTCCTCCCCGCAAGCACTCAATCCGCTTCTCTAACCTTTCCTCAGAAGTTCAGGGTTCCAGAATTTTCTTCAGTCTGTTTCATCTCTCGTATCTTTGTTTAGGGGCTCTGTGTTGTGCATCTGCCTAGTCTGCCATCTTGCCAGAAGTCTTGTTTTTTGTTGTTTTTCTTTTTAATTTAAAGGAGAAAATGGACCTTGTCTAATAGGCTTTCCTTTGGCATATCATAATCATCAAAGTTTCAATTTGCCTCAGACTTGGTTATGAATACATACAACACTTGTAGCTGCAGAATGTTAAAGAAATTGCCAGTCAGTTAGTTGTACTCTGGTTTGAGTGGGAGGAGCGACTCTCTCTACCACTTTACATACACAGGCGTTGCCTGTCTTTCACCAGATGTCATCCTTCAAGTTTTGTTGTGAGGTTTTCCTTCTCCCTTCCCCTTCAGTTTCATCCAGGGCCCACTCATCTTTCCCAAATCAGCTGTGCAGGCTGACACCCAGGGAGGACCTTATTTGGTCACTCAATATCCATGATCCTCTTACTTTAAGAAAGTTGTGTTTTATGGCAGAAGTTGGTTACAATATTAACAACTGTTTCTAACTGGCAGAATGTCCTTGAAGCTGTGTCTTAGGTGACAAGGATGTATCTTGTTAGCCTCCTGTAGTACTCTGAACATTATGAGCATGCACAGTGACAGTCAGATTATCTCTCAGGATTCCAGAATATTACATAATCATAAAGTGAAGGTCTATTCAGAAACTCACTACTACCTTGACCATCATTGCTCTTAGATGGTCTATCACCACACTGCACTTATCCTCTAGAGGAAGAATTATGTCCTACTTATATCAAGAACTGGGGGGTAGAAGGAGATGTCTACCTACATGTTCTTTGATGTAATATGAGAAAAGAGAGAGTATGGGCATATTAGTAAAAAGATGGCACTGATGAAACAGAACTGAAGGACCCACCATGGAAGACCAGGTGTGGCCTCTTCTCCTTTGATTTACCCTAAACTTCTTTACGGAGCACAGTGGGTTATGCATTAGTCAGCAGTTCAAACCTGCCAGCCACTCTGTTGGAGAAAGATGAGGCAGTCTAGTCTGTTCCTGTAAAGATTTATAGTCTCAAAAACCCTAGGGAGCAGTTCTACTCTGTTCTGTAGATAGGGTCACTATGAGTTGGAATTGAATCAGTGGCAGCAAGCTTAGTTTTGGTTTTTGTTTGAGTACCCTAATGGCCAAGACCAGTGGACTTCAAGTCACCAGAGGCAGTGTCTCCTGGGTTCTGTGGTTTAAAAAGCAAAACAAAGCCAAATGGTCTACTACCTTCCAACATACCGCGCCCTTTCCTTAGCTCTCGCCTTCTGTCTTCTAGTGAGAAAAAACTCAAATTACAAGTTAGCACAGGGTGAGAGGGGGAGGTAGAAAGAATACATATTATTTTTTAAGTTCTAGAATAAGGCTTATATTTAATTCCTATCATATTACCAAGAGGGATCAGAAATATTTCACTATTTAAGGACCGAGTAGATTAGACACTCATTTCAGGCACAAGGCATATTATTAATATCTCAATATTCTTCATAATTCCTACAGCAGTACAAGTGATGGCAGTGACAGGAGATAATACCCTGTTCTGAGAACCAAGGAGCTTTAAGGGAGGATAAGGTGAGGAGACAGGTTCTGCTTCTTTAAAACGAGCATCTGGAAAAGGAGAGGCTTTTTGAATTTTCAAATCAACCAAGAGGCAAGCACCAACTCGTTAAAATGGTCAACACTGATTCTGCCTGGTAACAGTTCCCCAAAATAAAAACATTGAAACGTTACCAAATTTAGTTGGAGGTGTAAATTCTAAAAGCAGAATTAGAGCAGATATAGGGGAAAAAGCTGTTTTCTTTAGTATCTGATACTGCTAACCTTTGTAGGCACATACTCTCAAGTTGAATAGAGTGGAAAAATCATCCAGATGTAATAAACCCAACTATTTAGAAGCCCTTTTCTCAAACATGTTACAAACTAACTCCAGCCTGAATACCTCCATCTGACTGGCTCTGTTTTCTTACCCATGCTTTAAGGTGAAAACAGTAACATGGAAGTGTGAGAAACAACAACCCAGGAGACTTTCAGGCCTTAGATCAGCATTTCTGTATGGTCTACGGATACACTATCTTTGCATGTCTACGTATCCTTTACAAATGTAACTCTAAAAAAAATCAGCAGCTAAAAAACAACTAGTCAGGACTCTTCAATTAGAGAATTCTGCATATGGACTACATGCTATATAGAATTACTGAATAAAAGTTTATTTTTAAAGCTATGTAGGAAAATGTTATTGGTCCAGCTGTGAGAATTTTTGTTTTCTTTACATTGAAGTACAATCCATACTGTAATCTTTGCTCTTCATCAATAAGTAATTCAAAAGTTCTCTTCACTTCTAGCAAGCAAGGTTATGTTCATCTGCATATTGCATGTTGTTAATCAGTCCAATCTTGATTCCACATGCTTTTTCATGTAACCCACTTCTCAGATTATTTGCTTAGCATGCAGATTGAGTAAGTATGGTGTAAGAACACAACCATTCAGTATCCCTTTGGTCTGTTCTGCCAACTGGTTCTTAGTCTAGGTACAGGTTCCTCATGATCATAATTAAGTGTTCTGGAATCAGTATCAGAAATTACAGGTAAATACGTCTTTAGGATGCATGATTCAGGATTTTTGTTTGGTTGGGGACCTATAGTATTGATGATTTCAGGTGATGTTTTCCCTTTTATTTATCCTGTTTCTCACTGAGGACCAAAGAACTGACTGTCACACTGGTTGTATTATTTCAGGGTCCCAGAATTCGTCAACAAGTAATTGCATCATGACCAATATTATCTTCTGTGTAACAATACAAGATTGAAATTAGGAACTGATAAAGCAAGTTCCTGGAATATCTTGCTCCAGGAATCAGATTTCTCCCAGGTAATGGGAAAAAACCTACTAGTCAGCAGAAGAGAGGCTTCATGACCTGGTTTGTAGACAGAAAATAAACCCACTATATTGTGTGTGATTTAGAGATAGAAATTCAGACACTTGGGTTAATACAATTAGCTTAAGGGGAAAAAGGCTTTGAATTTATAATCATGACAAGGACTATGGGGTAAGACATAAAATAAGCCGAGTTAGGGTTACATTGGCATAGTAACTGGACCAACCTAAAAAAACAGATTCAAGTTCTTAAATTCCTGATGCCTTTTAAGAAAATGTTGGGGAATATCAGAGTAAAATAACCTAGTGAATTAGAGCTAAGTCTTGCTATAGTTGGAATAGAGGTGAGGGAAGGAGAAACCGTTTTTGCCCAAAACAACGTTGTTGTTGTAAAGTGCTGTTGAGTAGATTCTGACTCATAGTACCCCATATAAGGTTTCCAAGTAGCAGCTGGTGGGTGTGAACCGTACCTTGCAGTTAGCAGTACAGTGCTTATCCTACAGTGTCATTCAAGGAATGCAGTGATTACCTAGGAAAAGCACTGGAATGCTAACCAAAAATTTGGCAGTTCAAGTCCACCAGCTGCTCCTTGGAAGAAAAATGAGGCTTTCTGCTCCCATAAAGATTTATAGCCTTGGAAACCCTATCCAGATCCCTATGAGTCAGGACATACTCAGTGGCCCTTAACATCAACATACTAAGTGTTTGGAAATTCAGGAGCCTGGATTCTTTCTGGTATGTAATCCCAGTAAATTTGTAGGTGAGCACCTATTAAAACAACGGGCTTCATTGGACCTAGTGTGAATGGCTTGCTGGCCAGAATTTGACCAGATGAAGATAAAGAAATATGATAACAGGGAGCAAGCATAAACTGCTACAACCTGATCAACTGGACCCTTGATTATGGATGAGGCTGCCCCAAATTCCAACCCAATAGGGAAGGATTCTCCATATCAAGGATAAAACATGTCTCCTCAGTACATTGGGTTGATAGGAATGGGCAACTTAGACTTCAGCTACCAAAACTGGGGGATTACAAAGGCACAAAGTGGCTGGTTTAACAGCTCACACGAAAGTGCTTAGTGTCAGTCGTGGGGAGTAAGACAGAAACCCAACTGAATAACTTTCCTCCTGTCTAGATGGGTCTTATAATGTGGGGGATAAAACTATGATACAATTTTGAGTAATTGTTTTCAGCTCTACTGGTGATCATCACAATCACCAGTAAATGTCGTAGTCCAACTAAAACGGGGAGCAATTAACGTCATTTTAGGAACAGAGGACCCTAGGACCATCAAAAGGGCAGAACATGAGAGCAGCGAGGGATTCTGACCAGAAAAGTAGCAACAACAGAGATGGTGGCAGGGGCAATGACTTAGAGAGATAAAACAGCAGCGGACTTTAGGTCCGTGGACTGGAAAAGGCAGTGTGCCCACAGGAGGAGGATAGCTTGCAAAATGTGGCCTTTAGACATTTAAACAAATATATATTTACAACATGATATGTGTTCACTCCCCCCGCCCCCCCAAAAAAAATTAGGTAACAGAGGTAAATACTGTTGGCTAAGGGTGCATGGAAGGGAGGGTAATCATTACAATGATTTGCTGAATGTAAAAATGGTGATTTGTCCTGTGAGCCTTCACTCACTCAATACACAATAAAAGCTTAAAAAAAAAGGGCTCCCAGCTCAAAAGATAGAACGGAGACTTTTGTTTCCAGAGAACCCACACTCAATTCATAAAAGTGATAAAAGAAACACAGGGTTAAAGAGGGACATCAGATTTCTTTAGAATTCTAAAGATCGAAATCCAGAGGCCTTGAATGTAAGAGTTTGAAATTAAAGGGAGGAAAAGGAGATTAGAAAAGAACCAGACCAACTTTACAAATGTATGATAGCATTAGAAGGTAGTGGTATCTACAACACCTCTAAAAGGCCACCTGAAAAGGTGTGGTGGAATGTCTTCCAGGATTTGTGAAATTAGTGCATAGAATAGAGATAGTGTGAATAGAATCTCCTCCACCTGGGGTTTAAATTAGACACTGGAACTGATATCATGAAGAAGTTAAAACCAAGAAGCCAGCTCTGTAAGCCCCTCTTCCGTGTTCTGTTTACCTCACATAACTCTTAAATCTCTGCTATGGGCTCAAGCTGACAACAGCAACATGGGTCAAGGTTGTGTAACATACTGGGGCTTGAAGAATGCTGCTTTGTCCGGAGAAATGCTGATTGGATATAGAATTGGTGCTTAGATGTCAAGTCCCCAGTGCTTCCACAGGATCTGGAGATGGAAGTGCTTTTTCATTTTGCTTGTATAGGGCTGGTGTTAGGGTATATTGGGCCTTCACTGCCCCCTGGAATGTGGAATGATTCAAGATCTATTCTACAGAAGAGAAATCAGCTCTAAAGGTGGTAAAATACATTAGTAGTTCCAGTTTAAGAAGTCCCAGACCAAAGCTTCCATTAGAAGTCAAAACAAAGACCCTTTTCAGATAAAAGTCAAAAAAGATGAAAATGGTGGTTTTTGTACTTACAAAACCCACAAGCAAACTCACTGAATTCTATGAGTTTTTAAAGAGTAAATGTTTATAAGAGCAGATAGCCATATTTCCTCCCAAAGAACAGTTGTTGTTGTTGTCAAGTGCCGTCGAGTTGATTCTGTCCAATAGCAACCCTGTATAGGGTTTCCAAGGAGCAGCTGGTAAGCTTGAACCACCGACGCTGCAGTTCAAACGACTTTGCAATCTGACACATTAGCCCACAGTGCCACACCAGGACTCCTCAAGGAACAGTTACTGCATTTGAACTGCTGTAACTTTGTGAAGAAAGCAGGGCTTCCAACATTCCCATTCAACACACTGCTGAGAAACTGCCTTTCCACCCCTGTAATAGTTAGGGTTCTGTGTAAAACCTGACCAGGCCAGGATTCCCAGTGGTTTAGGAGTTGATATGATGATTGGTTATAAGCAGTCAATCAGTTGAAAGTATGTTTCTTTAGGGGTGTGGCCTGCTCTCAATTTTAATCAATTTATAGGAAAGCTTACCCTCTCTGTTGCCATCTCTCCTGTACTGGGGACCTGGGACTATAATGGTAAGCCATTTCCTTGATATAAACTCATCTTTATATATAAACTGAATGGTTTAAAGTTAGGAAAAGTATATGCCAGGGTTGTATTCTTTCACCATATTTACTTAATCTGTCTGTTGAGCAAATAATTTGATGCTGGATTATAGCATCAGGATTGGAAAGAAACTTGATAATAACCTGCGATATGCGATATGCGATATGCAATATGCAGAGGATAATACAACCTTGTTTGTTGAAAGTGACGAGGACTTAAAATGCTGATAACGATCAAAGACCACTGCCTTCGGAATGGTTTGCATCTCAGCGTAAAGAAAACAAAACTCCCCACCATTGGGCCAATAACATCAAGATAAATGAACAAAATATTGAAGTAGTCTAAGACACTCAGGGAAGCAGCAGTGAAGAAATTAAACAACATATTGCATTAAGTAAAAATTTTCATGAGCAAAGGTGTCAGCAGTTTTGAGGACTAAGGTCTGTCTGACCCAAGCCATGGTAGTTTCAATAACCTCATATGCAAGTGAAAGTAGGACAGTGAATAAGGAAGACCGTAGAAGAATTGATGCACTTAAGTTGTGGTGTTGGAGGAGAATATTAAAAGTACCATGGACTGCCAAAAGAACAAACCAATCTGTTTTGGAAGAAGTACAGCCAGAATGCTCCTTAGAAGCCAGGAACTTCATTTCTCATACTTCAGACATATTATCAGGAGGGACCAGTCCCTGGAAAAGGACATCATATTTGGCAAAGTGTAAGGTCAGAAAAAAAAGAGGAAGATCCCCAACGGAATAGATTGGCACAGTGGCAGCAGTGCTGGGCACAAATGTAGTAACAATTGTGAGGTTGGCACAGGACCAGGAAGTATTTCATTCTGCTGGGCATAGGGTCACTGTAAGTCAGCACCAATTTGATGGCATCTAACAGCAACATGAACATTTCTGTGTATAAAAATGGTGTCATATCCCAGACAGAAGTAGTACACTCCCCTTCCAATCAGACTCACCACTTAGAACCAGTTTTTAAATACAGAAACCAAAGGACTTAACTGTTGAACAAAAGGCTTGTCCAAGGGTACAGAGCTCACTCTGAGAAGAGTCAAGATAGAAATTATCGGTTCCTCTGGCTTTTAATGCAAATCTCCCCTTTCAACTACCTTCGTGCTTAAGAGCCTGATAGGATAGAAAGTTGACTGACTGGTTTGATTATACCAAAAGGAGGGATTTGAGTTATTTATTCAGAGCCACAGTTTAGTATGAAGGGGCTTCAAAAGTTCATGGAAATTTTTCATTCGCTTTTAATTCCACTTTCCCATAAACTTTTTGAAGTTTCCTTATACTTTCCTAGGGGACTTATTCAATGTAGTAAATCTTTTTTTCACTTTTAAGAGTGAGAAAGGGGTCTAAAGAGACCCCTGCTCTCTCAGCTCCAACGTTGTTAGAGTTAACAGTATAGTTCCTCTGTACTGTAACCCTTACTACAACCACAGTGCATTTTACCTTGAAGGACTGCTCGATGGAACACACAGTAAGGAAAAGGAGAAACAGGGCATTTTTGCCAAAAAGAAAAAGAAAAGCTAAATCTTGGAGCTTTAACATCCCTCCTATAATTTACTCTCAACTTACAGCATTCTCATCTAAACTGGCATTAAAGAGAAGTGTTAAAGATAGCATTTCAGCACTATGGAACACTTTATCAAATTCATCCTGATAATCTGACAGGAGAAAAATCCAAATCTTAGGGAAACTGGCTTCTCTCAGCAGAGCTATTCTCTTCTATCTATAGCCCTACTTCTCCTAAAAGCAGAAAATCAGCAAGTGCGTCAAGGGCGCCTAAACTGTGACTTGTTCTCTAGCACATGCAGTCTAGAAACATAGCATTAGCTGCACCAAGTCTAAATGCAGCCTAAAAAGAGTTGGCTAGTGCATGTGTTTAAAAGTAGAAATAGAAAATGAGGAAGAGCCCGAACCAGTTTTGTTGTTTATCTCTGAGGTCATACCAAGGACTCTCAAAACTTAGGTTTTGAGACCTTTTCCTACTAAGTTACTTCCTTATCAGCTAGAGGATGGTGCTGGGCGCTAATGAAAGGTGGGATAGGAAGGAAATGTTATAGAGAATGTGGTGATGTGCACAATTCACTTACCAAGTATTTGCCAAGAATTCACTGTGTGCAAAGCTGGGTGCTAAGGCAAAGACGGACATGAAGACACATATGAAGGGCTCCCTCTGCTTTTGGAGACACTTACAGTATATGTCTCCAGTGTATAGATACTAAAGCAAATGGAAGAAATGATCAAGTAAAAGACCTGAAAAGAAAACTTGAAAGAACAGCTCAAGAAGAAAAGAAAGAAAAAAAAAAAGTTATAATGAATGTGCAAAGACCTTGAGTTAGAAAACTCAAAGGGAAGAATATGCTCAGCATTTTTTTCAAGCTGAGAGAGCTGAAGAAAAAAAAAAATCAAGCCTCACATTTCAATACTGAAGGACTCTATGTGAAAAATGGAGTCCTGGTGTGGCACTGTGGGCTAACGCGTCAGACTGCAAAGTAGTTTGAATTGCAAGGTCGGTGGTTAAAGCTCACCAGCTGCTCTTTGGAAACCCTATACAGAGTCGCTATGGGTCGTAATCGACTCAACGACACTTAACAACAACAACGTGGGCAAAATACTGAAAGATGCTAAAGGCATCAAAAGAAGATGGAGAGAATAGATAAGAGTTGCAGTACCAAAAAGAAATGGATGATGTTGAACCATTTAAAGAGGTAGCATATGATCAAGAGCTAATGGTACTGATAGAAAAAGTCCAAGGTGCACTGAAGGCGAAAAAAAAAGCACCAGGAATCGATGGAATACAAATTGAAATCTTTCAACAAAATCTTTCAACTGAAGCGCACTGGAGGCACTCACTCACCTCTGATAAGAAATTTGGAAGACCTGGGCAACTGATTGGAAGAGATCTATATTTGTGCCCATTCCAAAGAGAGGTGACCCAACAGAATGTGGAATTCATTGGACAAGATCATTAATATCACATGCAAGTAAAATTTTACTAAAGATAATTCAAAAACTGCTGCAACAGTACATTGACAGGAACTGCCAGATGTTCAAGCTGGATTCAGAGGAATGAGGGTAGCATTGCTGACATCAGATGGATCTTAGCTGAAAGCAGAGAATACCAGAAAGATGTTTATCTGTGCTTTCTTGACTATGCAAAGGCTTTTGACTGTGTGGATCATGACAAGCTATGGACAACATTGCGGAGAATGAGTATTCCAGAACACTTAATTGTGCTCATGAGGAAACTGTACACAGACCAAGAGGCAGTCATTCAAACAGAAGAAGGGGACACTGAAAAGTTTAAAATCAGGGAATGTTGTGTACCAGGGTTATATTCTTTGACCACACTTATTCAATCTGTACGTTGACCAAATAATTTGAGAAGCTGGATTACATGATGAAGAACATGGCATTAGGAACGGAAATAAGACTATTTAACAACATGTGATATACAGATGATACAACCTTGCTTGCTGAAACTGAAGAGGACTTAAAATACTGATGATAAAGATCAAAGAAAGGCCACAGCCTTCAGTATGGTTGCACCTCAATGTAAAGAAAACAAACACCCTCACCACTGGACCAGTAAATAACAGCATGACTATAAATAGAGAAATGATTGAAGTTATCAAAGACTTCATTTTGCTTGGACCCACTATCAACACGCATGGAAGCAGCAGTCAAGAATTCATACAATGTATTGCATTAGGCAAATCTGCTGCATAAGACCTCTTCAAAGTGTCCAAGAGCAAAGATGTCAGCTGAGGACTAAAGTATGCCTAACCCAAGTCATGTTATTTTTAATAGCCTCATATTCATGTGACAGCTGGACAATGACTTAGGATAACTGTAGAATTGATGCATTTGAGTTATGGTTTTGGAGAAATATAGTAAAAGTGCCATGGATTGCTAGAAGAACAAACAAATCTGTGCTGGAATAAGTGCAGTCAGAATACTCTTTATAAGTCAGGATGAGAAGAATTCGTCTTTCATATTTGAGACATCTTATAAGGAGGGCCCAGTTCCTGGAGAAGATCGTGCTAGGTAAAGTGGTGGTGGTGGTTATATGCTGTGGAGTCAGTTGTGACTCATAGCGACCTTGTATAGGGTTTCCGAGGCTGTAAATCTTTACGGGAGCAGAAAGCCTCATCTTTCTCTTGCAGAACAGCTGGTAGTTTCAAACTGCTGACCTTGCGGTTTATGGCCTGATTTGTAACCACTACGCTACCAGAGTTCCTTAGATAAAGTGGAGAGTCAGTGAAAAAGAGGAAGATTTCAACAAGATGGCCTGGTACAGTGGCAGCAGTAATGGGCTGAAGCTAATGATTGTGAGGATGACTCAGGACCGCACAGTGTTTAGTTCTGTTTTGCACAGAGTCACTATGCGTTGGAACCAACTCGATGGCACCCAACAACTACAACAAAGAGTATAAAAGAATTTGTCTGCTTCCTGTTTTTCAACAGGAAGGAAAACTGGGAAGCAGTGAATAAGTTTAATATTCATCAAAATGCAGAATACATCAGGGCTCTACTGTGTTCTCCTGATTCCTCAAGAAATGGCTGGCAGAGAAAGAAAAGGAGGTAAAGGAAGCTGGTGGTGCAGGGGGCGGGGGGCGGTGGTGGTGCAGACACTTTCTGACTCAAGATATCTTCTAGCACAGAGAAGTTATCACCATTAACTTGTACTCTATTAAAATTCACATTGGGAAACTTAAGGCAGGCATTCCAGGATTTGGTCTTTACTCTGGGTGACCATGTGGAAGAGATATCCGTTGTCCCTCTTCTATTCTACCTTTTCTATGAGCAAAGTATAAAAGACCCTCATTAAGTGCCCTTTCAGGCAATTACAAAGCATTTCCAGGCACTCAACTGAAAAGTGTTTATGTAAGCTTAAGTCGTCCTCAGCCTCACTGGAGATGCAGAAATATAAGCATCCTCTTACATTGAGGATATCTAGGGTTGCCTCCTGAGAGGTTTCAAACTCACTCACAAAAGGACAATCTGCCCAGGCTTGTTCTTTTTCTTTTTTTCAAAAATAGGGATGGGAAGACATCCCTATTGCTCAAGACCAATTTATAGTAAGAGAAATATTTCAGGAAAAAAAACCTTTCAGCAAAACACAAATGCAAACAGTGTTGTTATGGTAGTGAGGATGAGGAGCAGGAAGTAAGAGGTCTTTATAAAATTACAAAAGAGTAAATTGCAGTGGATAGTTACTGTTAGATGTTTTGTTTTAGAACTGCTTACCTTTTTTATATTTATCATACACAGCCCAGGTGTAGCCCATTCAGGGATGTGTCTGTGAACTGCTATTGAGGATGCTGGAGAATGTAGGGTAGCTGTTATTGAGGTATGGGAATCCCTAGAACCTAGCCTAGTTCTGGTTTAGGGGTTCTTCAGAGGCTGTGCTAGAAATACTTCTAGTACTTCCAGGCTGGTCATTCCAGGCAAAGTATTTGGGGAGGGTTGCAGCCATAGTGAGACTCCCCCATAGCAGGAGTACCCATGTGGGGAGTGTCACTTTTAAATGACAATGATCCAACCACAGGATGAAAATTAAACAGGAGGCCGAAGCCCAAGGGAGAGGAAAATGACAGCTTGGTCACCCCTACGTTAAAATCTAAACCTAAGTGAATTATCTGCCTTGTGCTAAGCAAGACCCTGGGTTTTTTTGGGCCCCCGAGGTCAAAGGAGCAGAACAGACAAGAATCTGCACGGGGAGCTAAAGCCACAGCCCCACGAGAAGTGAGAGAGATAAAAAGAGTAATGTCCTCAGATCAAGTCCCAACACCTCTCTCTCTCGGGAAGCTAACCCATCCTCTTCTCTATGATCACTCCCTTTCGAGAGCTACAGTCTAAAAACGGAGACAAAGAAACGGGAGGTGGACTTCGCTGCTGGCCTTGTGGGTCAGTAGTAGCACTTCCTCACAAGTCTAGGTCATCAGTCTGGCAAGTTAAGGGTTAAAATCAGTACTTAAAAGAAAATCACAAACCCCAATAAACCCAGGCTTGGAGGACAGGGAGCAGCAGGGAAGCCAAAGGAAACTAATTTTGGAGGCTCTCCAAGCTGCCAATCACAAGCATATTTCTAACAGTCCCAGTGTTGTTCAAGTTGGTTGTTTTTCCACAGTCTGCACAATGGGGTCTGGTTATTCATTGAAAAAGTCTGCAAGAGCGCCCCGCCCTCCATTCACAACCAATTTGGAATGCTCCATTCAGGCAAGAGGGGGAATCTACAGCTCAGCTCCCCAGGGCAGACGTAACAGAGCCCAGCTGTCGCTGCAGGGACGCTTGCTCACCCAGTGCGTTGTGTTTATATAAGAAATTAAAACACTGCAGGGGCACAGGATTCAGCTGACCAAGACCCTAGCTGAAATCTGCAAGGGTGTCAGCTACAAGTTAGGTCCGAAGTGCCCTCTGGCCAATGGAGAAAGGAGAGAAAGGAAAAACCAGAAGTTACTGTGTTCATAATCTTTCCGTTACAACCTAAGGAGAGAAACTTCAGCAGTATTTTTCCTTGGCCCAAAGCGAGCTGGTTTGCATTACAGAATGGCTCTCTGTGGAAGCTAACCTCCTGGCTTCTCCAATTCATCACCAAGAGCTACATCAGGAGCCATCTGGCTTCCTCAGTAGGGGAGGGGGGTGCCTGGAGGCACTTGTATGTTCTCTAGCTGAAATGGGGGAGAGGGCTCCCTATCTATTAAAAAGTTTTCACAGATCCTGTGCCTGGCTTTGGATCTGTTCTAAAGGGTTTATAATACTCTCCTGAACAGTCATGACACATCACACAGGCAGTGCGGTGATCTGGGTTAGAGGGAGAAATCTACTCTAAGGACATCACAAAGTACAAAGCTAAAAATTGGTTTGGTGTCTCAGGGATTTTTTTGCCAAGCTTCAGTAATTACCCTAAGGGAGATCTGATGGAGCCGTTCTGATGACTAGACTTTATTTCAAGGGAAAAGAGTACTACTTTACAAAAATCAAATCTAGAAGAGGAATGTCAGCTCACAGGTTGTTTTATCTTTCATAAAGTATTTGGATGTTTTCAGTATCTTGTGATTACTTCCTTTCACAGCCTTTTCCCAGCCCCCATCCCTTCAGTGACCTCAGATGGTGCCAATGGGAGCATTTCTCTAGGCTTTCTGACCACAGCATCCCCCACTCCATGCCTTGGCTGTTCTACAGCTCAGCCTCCATCTCCTGCATCTCCTAGCCTTTTGATGTTATTGTTGTTAAGGGCTGTTGACTATGTTCCAACTCAAAGAGATCCCATATAGGATTACTGAGGAGCAGCCAGTTTGAACAGCAGACCTTGTGGTTAACAGTCAAGTGCTTTTCCTACAGTGCCACACCAGGCTTTTTGATAGCAAGATTTTATCCTTTACCTGGGATGATCTTGCACCCTCTGTAATTTTCTCCTAGATGCTTCTTCCTGCTAGGCAGCAGAGCCGCTTTATTTGCCATGATGTTGTTGTTAAGTGCCATCAAGTTGGTTCTGACTCATATCGACCCTGTATAGGGTTCCCAAGGAGTGGCTGGTGACTTTGGACCATTGACCTTGTAGTTCAAACAACCTTATGGGTCCAGTGCTTATCCTACAGTGCCACATGGAGAGTGCTTTTATGTGGAAACTCTTCTCCCGTAACATCTGAGTTGCTGAGTTCACTTTGATCTACTTACCAGGCCCAAAGGTGCGCTTCCATTCTGGTTACACTTAGACACACATATACCTATCAATCCTATTCCTCTCCTTTAAGCGGATCCTCTTAGAAGATTAGGGTAGTGATAGGAACTGACAAACCAATGCTTCTGTTAAATGAGCTTGATGAGTTCACAAAATGAATATTTTAAAAAGCAACCTAATCCGGTACTGGCATCAGCATGCCTGGCTCTTATCCAAGAGCTGGGAGCTGCAACATGACAAGACTCAGAGGTCCTTGGATTCCAAGTGGAGAAGCACTGTGTGCCAGGGCACAGATGGGGCCCAAGCTGCCTCAAGGGCAGCCATCCGCCCGTAAGGGGGCTGTCAGACTCTGAGCCTAGATGTATTTTACCACCATTAAAACCCAAGAAATGTGAGGCAAGAACAGTCTCTCAGTAGAGAATCACACACCCCAACCCCCTACAAGTAACATTGTTTCTGGGACTAAAATTAAAACAATGATATTACTAGATGATAGAAATGGCAGACAGAACAAATTCTTGGCTTTATCATGCTACCCATCTCTTAATCTTATAAAGCGGAAAGCCCTGAAGAGCAGGGGATAAATGGCACTTTCTTGATTGATGCCAGGATTTTGTTTCTTCTGGCACCTACCTAAGTGATCTATGCAGCTGACAAAGATGGGTAATTCTCCATCCCAAGTCCCTCTTACTAAATACAAAGGCCTGAAAATACTTCTGGGTTTCATTAGAAGACTAGGAGCAAAGAACCTAGACACATGAGGGGAAAACCCATTGTTTTTAATAAAACCAACTAAATTAAAGTTACATGAAAACAGATTTTGTTAAATATATCCCGTGGATTTTTTAGATACATGGTCACTCTAGGTTCTGGGTATAAGGATCCTTGTTATTAAGTGCTGTCAAGTGGGTTCTGACTCATAGTGACCCTGTATAGGGTTTCTGAGGAGCAGCTAGCTGATGGGTTTGAACTGCTGACCGTGAGGTTTGAAGTCCAGTGCGGATCCTACAGCGCCACACCAGAAGTCCATGTAAGGACAAGGATTCCGGATATTTTCAAAATAGGAAGGATTTCAAATCCTTTAGCACTCTCACTCAACCATAAGGTAGTGGACTGGCTAACAAAAGTGTCTGAAAGTAGCACTGTAAAACCTGAGCTCAAATAACCCTTCAATCCGTGTTCTTCTTGTGCTTTTCTTTAACATTGTTTTCTTTCTTCCTCGTTTCCCCCCAACCTTCAGAACAGTTGGCTCTTGAAAAGGATTAATTGCTGATATCCTTAATTTCTCACTTCTCTAAGCCTCTTAAAAGCGCCAACAGTTTTCTTTCTTACTTTTCCAAAAACGAAATGACTTTAAGGAGGGTCTTGCAAACAGAAATGGACTCAAGACCACAGAACAAGTAAACGTGGAGGTTTAACTACATCGTATCTGAGTCCAAAAAGATGAGTACTCTCAAAAAGGAAGGAGCTGCTTCTATGATATAAACTACAATAAATGTTTTTTGTTTTTGTTTTGTTTTTTTAATTTGGCTGAATAATCTCATATTGAAATAGGATTATGATCCATGTGTTTTGGCTCAAGAGTTATTGTGACACTTTCTCCAGTTTTCCCAGCCATCTACTGCAATGTATTTATGAAAAGTCGATCTTATCAGTTTAATTAGCCAGTTCTTAGGAAATTGCATGTACTTCCTCCAGTCGTTTTACTCTTTTGAAAACATAGATCTAAAAGAACACTTCAAGGGGAAAACAGGATCATTGGGTTTTAACACAATTCTCTAAATTGGATGTGGTATGGAAGCCATGACAGATCATGCCTTCTGCTCTGCATGAATATCTTAAGTTACTCAAGATGCTGATAGGTTCACAATACCGTAACTGAAACAAATGTAATTCCAAAAAATCAGAACATAGCAAAAAGAAAATTATTATCCCCTCCCACTAAAGTTATAATTAAAAACTCTATTAGAAACACACAAAACTGTTATTTATCTATAATAACATCTATCACTTTCCTTGAACTCACCATCAGTCAGTTCAGAAAAATGTAACACCCTTCTCCCGAAGTCTAAGTATCCTGCATTCCATCTCAGCTAAGGCCTTGATATGAAAATGTGTATGAAAGCTGTTTGTACACATTCTGTTGTAGCGCTGAAGGATTAGCACTGGACTGCTATCCATAAGGTTGGCAGTTCAAACCCACCAGATAATCCTCAGAAACCCTATCAGAGTCGGAACTAATTTGATGGCACATAACAACAACATTATCTGTTTATTGACCCAGATCCCCTGGTTTGGTGGCTCTATATGTTCATATACATATTGTTTTTGCTGTTGTTGTGAACTGCCGTCGAGTTGGTTCTGACCCATAGCGACCCTGTATAGGGTTTCCGAGGAGTAGCTGGTGAGCTTGAACTGCCAATCTTGCAGTTCAAATGGCTTTGCAGTCTGGCGCATTAACCCACAGCGTCACACCATGGCTCATATACATATTAGCTACAAACAATTTATGGACATTATCTATATGCATACTAATGTTTTCTACGAAGCATCAGTCTTTATCATTTTGTTTTCTCTCTCTCTCTTTCAAATCTTAGGTGGAAAAATTCAAAGCACCAAGTTGTTTAAAAATTTGCTCTGGATCATAAAAGGAAGAGATTTGAGGTTTTGGACTGGCCAGCCAGCAATCTCCCTAAAGCTTTGGCTTTCCCAAGGGCTGTTTCTAAGTATCTATACACCTATCTGGAGTCCTGCTGTGGAGCCGTAGGATAAGCACTGGACCACAAGGTTGGCAGTTCAAACTCACCAGCCGCTCTTTAGAAACCTTATACAGGATTGCTGAGTCAGAAACAACTCAATGGCACTTAACAACAATATACCTATCTATCTATTTACCTACTAATCTGTATGTGACCTTCAAAGAGTATGTGGAAAAATGGAATTAAATAATGGAATTTTCTTACAAACTTTCTGAAGCCCCTTCATGTGTGTGTGACTAATATATGTATATATTCTTTGTTTCTCATTTCACTTTACCTCTCCCTCCTGGCCTCAGTCCTCTCCAGCTCTCTGGACTGTCTATTATCCCCTCTGTAAAAAAGAGTTGGATAAGAACTTCTGTGAAAGGGACCTTCAAGCTCAAACAATCTGGCCTTTCTGGGGTTACTTCTCAGGACCAAGGGACAATGGGGGAGCACCTGCAAACCCCACTATGGTCTTTAGGCTATACTTTTTTAAACCTTTGGATTTAACCTTAAGGTTTCCAAACAAGGAATACTTTACTAATGTCTCCATTTCTGAAGTAGAGGTGAAAATTGTATAGCTAGAAGTAGACTGGGATTATCTATAAAGATTTATGAGAACAATAGTCTCATTAATTCAGATAAATGCCTATGGGCAGGAAATAGATCTGGGAAATTTATAAAATACAATCTCTTTAGACACTGAGCTGTAGTTTACCAAAAAAAGTAAGTCATAATCTTCAAATCACCACTATTCCAAAATAAAAATGGCTTTCCATATTACTTTGTCTCTGGCTTACCCTCTCGCGCTCTCTCACACACACCAAAGAAAAAAAAGAAGAAAATTATCTCATCATTGTTAACAGGAAAGCTTGGCTATTACCCACAGGAGGACAGAAGAACATTTGTTTTAAAATGTTCCTGCTACTGAGATTATAGAATCAGAGTTTAGCAAAGAGGTTTGCTTTACCCAGTAAATGGAAGTTTGCTTTTGGTTCATTGCCTGGGTGATTCAAATCACCTCAAAAGGCTTCAGTAGGTTTGACTAAGTTTCTCCCCCTCCCCTGGTGTAATCATGGGCTCTTCCAGAAGATGACTGGAGTGGAAGCTTATCTCCACACAAGGCTGTGAAATGCTCCTTGAAAAGGAGTCTGCTGCCCAGCACAGGAGTCACTCAGCCGGCTGTACTGTGCTCTGCACTATCAGCCTGAACTGCAAGTCCAACACAACAGCAAGAACTAATGGCTCAAAGGCACACCACCTTCCATTTGTGTTCCAGCCTAACGTTTAAACAAGTCTATCTATTGGGAGTTAGCCTTTCTAAGCTCCACCTCCAGAAATCTGAGTCACAGAGGGAAAAAGAATTATTTAAAGGCTTTTCTAGGCTACTCCACCATCTGTTTTATCCTTAAAACATAGGAAAACTCAACCTTAAGTTAAAGCAAAAAGCAAACAAAGTAAAAAACACACATTATGCTTGGCAAGCAGAAACATCTCCCAAAGTGATGCAGCGGTGAAAACTCTTGGCTGCTAACCGATCAGTCAATGGTTCAAAACCATCAGCTACTCCGTTGAAGAAAGATGCGGCAGTCTGCTTTCTTAAGAACTGACAGCCTTGGGAGACCTATGGAGCACTTCTGCTCTGTCCTACAGTGAGAACAGACTCAATAGTATTGAGTTTGGGGTTTTTTATTTGTTTCCTTTTAATTAAACAATTTAAGCACATTCTATTTGCTGAGCAGGAATTATTTCTAGGGAGCCAAAACACATTTATTGATTCCCTTCACATTAGCTAATTTCTCCAGATAAATATCTCTGCAGCTATAAATCCTGTTTGCTGACATTTTTCTCTAAAGAACATGCCCTTGCTTCAGCACATGAAATCAATTTGAATGCAGTCATCTCACCTCCCCTTTAACTCTTTGGGCTACAGAGAAACAAACAAAAGTGTCATAAAAGCATTTCAAAGAGTCTCTGCCAAGAAAGCCATCTCACAAACAGACTGTAGTTTATGCTGCTCAGAACAAGACATGGAAAAGCTGGGCCAAATTGTCAACACAGAACAAAGCAGGATTACAAATCCTCTGTCTTTCATCTTGCAAACACACACACACACACACACACACACACACACACAATTTGGGTTGTCTTTATTTAGCCTTTCAGTGGCAAGCTTCCCAATAACTTGAAAGCAATCAAAGGGCAATAATTAACATGCATTTACTTTCCTATAGAAAACTTCCACAGCAAGCTGCGACAAGGCTAAGGTAACCATGCATCTGTTAAGGTACAGTTTATTCCCTTTTAAAGTCTCATGGCAATGTGCCTTGGAAATCAGGCCTATCATTAGAGAATGTTTAGCTGGGACCTCCATTCTTTCAATTAACGATTTAGAACACCCAGCTTTTATTTAGACCTGAATATACTCTCTCTTCCAGTGACTGACTCACTGACTTACACACACACACACATACACACGCTCATACACACACCACCCCCACCCCCAAGATGAAACAAAGCTGGGAAGAATTTATTGGGTGCAAAATGAGAAATCGTATCCTTGCCTGGCTCAGGTGCTTGCTATTATAAACTATGACTAAGAGACATGCATTTCTGTATGATGCAACTCTCAAGAGAGGCAGCATTTTCTCCAGGCCTCTCTTAAACCTGCTCATTCGTCAGTGACTAATGCTCTCTAGAGCGGCCCTGTGCTGCTCAAATTTCATCAGCAAGCTTTGTCCTTGATAGCTCTCTGCCTAGACCATAAAAGCTCCCAAACCTGTTGAGGGCAGCCCTGAAAGATCAGTACAAATCTAGCCATGCCACCACCAGCATTGAGAGCATCTTTTGTCCAACCCACTGCATTGTGTTATCTCAAGTAATGAGATAAAGAAACAGTTTTTTTTTAAAACTCTTCTCTGAATAGTAAAGTCACAGGAACTACATGAAAAATTAGAGCAAGTGATCACCCTTTCTCAACTTGGAAACAAAATCAGCAATCATCAGCAAAATCAGCAATCCCATCAGGTGAAACCCCAATTAACTAGAATCTTCCATTAAGTATTTTCTTCTGCACTTTTATAAGAAAGAAACAGGGCATGTTCATCATTTGCACTCAGGACTTAATTTATAAAACAAAATGCTGTATGACAATGTTTGATTTGTAGAAGTTCAGCCCAACATCTGATATGGAATACCCATTAATTTGTAACTTTGCACTTGAAGTCTTGCATTTAGTCTTCCTGGGCAAAAAGAAACAGGATGAATTATGTTCAGTAATCTTACCTGCAATGGAATAAAGCACTTACAAATAATATCAATATGGAATGAGATAAAAGTTTTCAGAGTTAACTCCGGAAAAAAAAACCAAAAAAAAACCACTTCAACCTTAAACTCATTCCAAATCTGCAGGTTATAGCTGCAAAGAATATACTGGACATGGATGATCCATGACCAAACAAATTTCAGAACAAATATACTACCACTAGAAAGGTACTTACAGTTATCAGACTGAAAATCTGGGACAAATTGTTCATCATCAGGAACTTGTGCTGCAAAAAAGATTTTTATTTTAGACCTTTACGTTTTATTTTTAAAAAGCACAGTAAAATGTTTTATATGGAAAATAGGACAGCCAAGAAACTTGCCTTCAGCTAACCAAGCCTCTTGAAGTTGACTGAGATCTTGGAACAGCTCTGGAATTAAAAACAGAAGGCACCAAAATGAGAGAAATTCTTGTACGAGAAACAAGAGTCTATATGCTCATTTATCCTGGGAGTGATTTGAGGAAGCTATACCATAAGAAGGGGAAAGCTTCACTACCTTCAGAATCATGAGCCAGATCTGTGTCCAAAAACTTCCTCTTTCTGTCAATCACAGGCCGACCTCTACATTCCTCAGACTGAGATTTCTGAAAGAAGCCAACAATGAAGTTAAAGTGTAATAAAAGGGTCCAAAGGGGGCCGTACTACTAAACCGATAAGGAGAAGATTCATATTTGAAGAAGAAAGCCAAATCAAAAGCCACATAAACTTACCCCTGGGACCATAAAAGGGACTTGCTGATCATAAAACCCATCCATGGTGATTTCAAGTTCTCTAATATCACTTTGAAAGGTTTCAGCATTGAGTAATTTCTGAGGGGGGGGGGACGGGCGGAGAAGGGTCCTCCTGTAATATAAATATAGAAGGTTTTAAGTGAAAAAACAGAAGAGATTAATTTTATAGGAGGGTGCTTCAAAAAGTTCACAGGAAAATGTAATTTAAAATAATAGAACTTTTTGAAGCCTCCATGTAATGCTTTTTTCTTAGAATTGAGCAAAATCATTACCTGTCTCTAAACTATTTATAGCAGCGTGGTAGACCGCAAGGTCAGCAGTTTGAAACTACCAGCAGTTCCGCGGGAGAAAGATGAGGCGTTCTGCTCCCATAAAGATTTATAGCCTCGGAAACCCTGTGCAGAGACCAACTCCACGGCACTTAACAACAACAAAAGTGTACATTTTACAGACTAACACCAAATTTAACTAAGAGCATCAAATGAGCACACTATACCTATGTCTTTTCTCTCTCTGGATCAATTATGATTAACTCCCACTCCTCATTTATTAAGCACCTCTGGTAGCGTAATGGTTAAGAATCGGGCTGTGAAACTTAAGGTCAGCAGTTTGAAACTACTAGCTGTTTGGCGGGAGAAAGATGAGGCTTTCTGCTAGCGCAAAGATTTACAGCCTCGGAAACCCTGTACAGGGTCGCTATGAGTCGGAACCGACGCCAGGGCACATATCCACCATCTAACTTGATGAGCATCCTGGTGTGAAGCTGTGGAATAAGCACTGAGCCACAAGGTCAGCGTTCAAACTCACCAGCTACTCCTCAGAAACCATATACAGGGTCATTAAGAGTAGGAACTGACTCAAGGGCACTTAACAACCACTGCCTCAATTATTGATATGATTAGGTTTTCAAAGACCAGGTCCTTATGGGACAATCTGCTTTATATGAAAATGGAGGATGAACATATCAAATCACAAAGTGGAGGATGACTATATTAGTATATAATTGCCAAATTATATTACATAACTGACAAACCACTGAGACTCATGGTCCAGCCAAGCTGACACAAAACCACTGTTATCACAACCAACTCACCCTCGTGTTCACTACTGCCAGACATTCATCATTAATGAACAAAAAGGTCAGATCATAAGACAGTCACTAAATGACCTGTGGAGGTGTAGGTTTGCTACTTCTCTTTGAAAAAAAAAAAGTTGTTTTTAATTATAAAAGGGTGATTTCAAGATTGTTTCATACAGTTGATCTTTCAGGGTATTTGTTATGTTTGGGTTTTTTTTTTTTAAGAGATGATTACATTTTTGACAGGAAATAGAGAAACTAGGTTTAAGTATTCTAAGTTATAGACAATGAAAAATCTGACATAATGTTTCCAAAAGTACTTTGTAGGTCAATGATAAAATACTGGCGATAATTCCAGGAATATATTGATCAGAGAGGCACACTATCTTCACACATAACTCTTCCAAATATAGGTGCAATGGATGTAATGTCAAAAATATCTCCATGGCAACTACAGAGCTATCAAATCTCCAACTTATAAAGGAACTGAATACAAGAGGGCTTCAAAAGTTCATGGAAAAATGAAATTAAAAGATAATGAAATTTCTGCAAGAATCTTTTGAAGCCCTCTGGTATCTTTCAAAAGTAATGGATAAAGAAAACTACATCCACTACACATATTCTAAATGCAAAAAATGCACTAAATGAAAAAGATCCCCCCCCAAAAAAGTTCCATTAGTTTCCTACAGTTTAGTCAATTTCCCCAGACTGTCCTCCCCGATCCCATTTAAAAACAACACATTTTAGCATTGGCAAGTGTTGGGACTGGGGATTGAAGCCACGGGTCGAAAGAGTCAGAGAGAGAGAGAGAGAGAGAGAGAGAGAGAGCTTATCTTATATAAGAGATAGTTTTACAAAGGTTCCATCTTCCCAAATACGGTTTTATTTTCCAAATAAAAATACAGTTATATCAACAAAATGGGGACGGGGGGGGGCACAAAACATTAATTCCATTCATCCCAAACTCTAAGTATATATATATATATATAAGATGACTTTTGTTTCACTTGCATAAAAATCTTAAGAGGTAACTTTTTTTCCAAAAAGCAATTCCATTGAATTCTGTTTTTCACACTGTGGAGCATATAAAATATTTTAAAGTGAGCAGGGTACAAGGAAACCCTTTCACAGGCAGCCTCCTCTCAGCACTTTAGCCTAAGTAATCAGATATTTTCAAAGTCAAAGAGAGAGAAGTGAAATAACACACAGTTCCTAACTTCCTAGAAAAACACTCCCGGCCAGCCTGCTTTGTGCTTTCCAAACAGCGCCAAAACGTTCAGAATAAAGCCTCCCTCCCTCGCTCAAACGCCACCAACCTGTAAGCAAAATCAGAGCAAACTCAGTTGACTGAGGGGCACGAAAACCAGCCCTCTCTATAGGCTTAAAAATTCTGTTATATTAACTAGTAGCCTTAAAAATTCTGTAAATGTCTGCTGGGGGATGGAAGACAGGAGGGGGAGATATTTTCAGCTTCATGAGGAAATATGCAGCAAAACACTCCACCATGGAAAACAAAAATGATCTTTAATAAAAAATATAAACGAACCCAAAAGAGGTACTGAGAATCTTTGATGCAGCTCTCTCAGGAGTTCCAGGGCTAGAAAAACTGTTTTCAAAGTGTAATTAAAAAAAAAAAAAGCCTGTAGTGCTGGCTCGAGTTCATCCCGCAGCTTAAACCACTCCCTTTGTTGGCCCCCCACCCTCGCCAGTGTCCCCAAGAAAACTCGCACCCGGCAGCGCAGCGCGATCGCGGCCCCTCCCCCGCGACGCGCAGCGGGCCTGATTTTATGAATGGGAGAGCGAGCCGCGGCCGCCACATCAGGTAGAAGCTGTAACTGGATCCGGTGCGCAGGGCCCCATTCACAAAATAGACACACTTCCACCCAATTCCCAGCCTTCCCCAGGCAAGAAAACTCCTTCGGACGCGCCCCCACCCCCACCCCCAACTCACGCCCAGCCTCCGACGCAGGCCTCTCACCCCAGCGTTTTAGGAAACGAACTCAATGCTTCATTCACAAAAAGGGAAAGGGAGGAAAAAAAAAAAAAACAGCCGCAGGGAGCAGCGAGCAAACCAAAGAAACCCGCTTCATTCATAAAATCACCCACATTCATTAAAACGAGCTGCGGCGCCGGCGCTACCACCTCCCCCTCGCCCACCAAAAACCAAACATCTCTCCCTGGCACCCCCTTTTCGACTAGGAGTTCGGTCTCTCTCTCTCTCTCTCTCTCTCTCTCTCACACACACACACACACACACACACACACACACACACACTACAGGTCCCTTCCCTTCATGAACCGCGGCCAACCCCTAATCCTCTCCGGGGCTCCACAGCATCACTCTGATCCCCCTCCCGGATTTTTTTCCACCATCCCCAGGCCGATGCTCTTATGTTCCCCAATTTCTCGACAGTTGCCTCGCGGCCCGACTCCCTCAGTCAGCTGGGGGATGGGGGTGGGGTGGGGTGGGGGAGGGTGAGAGGGGGAGTGAGTGTCCACTTTCCACAACCTGAAACTTGCAAGGCCTGCTTAAGTTCCTGGCCGACCCCCAATCCCGCAGGCTACACATGCCTGTGTCACTTAACCCTTCCCGAGGCTTCGGGGGCATCGCATCGCAAATATTCCCCTAGGAGCTGCTTCGCACCCCCTCCTCCCAACTGCAAAGCTTCACCAGTGTCTCTTCTCGCGAGCCTCCCAGTCCCCTCGGGGCGCTCACATCTTCATAGACCGTACACCCGCAACTCTGCGCCCAGCCTCCACTATCCCTACCCCGGAGCCCCCGCACCTCGCGCCCGGCGCGTCCCCTCCTCAACCTGCGGAAACCCACTCCTGGCGCTCCGGAACCGTTAGACGCCCGGCACCTTCCAGAAGCCGAACTGGACGAACCAGACCGGGCCACGGAAGGAGGGAGCGTCTGGCCTTGGGGCTCACCCTAGACATAAAGTGCACCCGACTTGAAGGATTGAATAAGCCCGTGAACTCTCTTTAACTGGGCCCTTTGGTCCTGCTCCTGGCCCTAGCTCCACTGTCTCCTGCCCCACGACGCCCCCTCACCTGAGGCGGCGGCTCTCCGCTCCTAGCAGCGGTCTTGGCGGCGCAGGCGCGCTCACGCACGCGCGCACCGGCCCCGGGTGCTTAGGAGAAAGGCTGGACCGAACCGCTCCAGAAAGGCTGAACCTCTCCGCGCACTAGCGGCTGGACTCTGCGCCGCAGCTGCCAACCAGACTGGATCGCTGGCCCGGCCCCCCGCAGCCCCCCCCCCCACCCCCCGCTTTGCCAGCCGCCATTGGCCCGCGGCCTTAAGCCAGCATAGTTCCTATTGGCCCGAGGCCGCTCCCGCGGTTGTCCATCACCTCTTGTTTACCCTGTCTGCGGGCAAATCCACTGGAGCCTCCCCACCAACTCCGACCCCCATTGGGCAAGGGCTAGTCCTTCCCCACCCCCTCAGGATTCTGCTTTACATAATTTATGCACCGGGGGCCATTGTCCAATCAGCATAGACTTGTTTATATAATGAATGTAAGGACGTTTTTCATTCATAAAAAACGCGACCTGAGGGGGAAGCTTAGCTGAGTCAGTGAAGCACTTAAAGGGGCCGAGGCCGAGAAGGGCAGGCGTTACTTCCCTCCTAGTCGCTCTCCCGGATTTTCATCTAGACCCACCTCACCGCGTCTCCGCTTACCCCCACCTCTGCCCCCGCTGCTGCCCCACGTTCTGGAATGGGCCGTTTGACGCCAGACGTTCGCAGCTGCAGCACTAAGCAAAGTTATCATTTTAGAATTCGGGCGAGAGGAATTCGTCATTCCACCCAGAAAGAAACTCGCTGACCCACCTGGGCGTTCGGCCCACAGAAACACAGAAAACGGAAACAGAGCCCTCTAAAGCTAGTTACCTTTAAGAGGGGCCCTAATTTAACCAGATTTCCAGTGGGGGGGGGCGGGAATAAATAGTATCTCCCTTTAAAATCTGAGCTCACAAACAGATTTTAGTTCCCATTTTACTGGCAAGGCCTAAGGCCCAGCCTGATACCGTTTTCTCCCAGTGTTTAATTGTAACCTCCCTAGGGTGGATTCTGGACCTTAAGTGAGAGACTCAAGAAACACTAATCCCTCGAACGGGCTTGCAGAGTTCGGCGGCCTGTCTGCCTCCTCCCCCGGGTTGCTTGTTTTCCATTTAAGTGTTGAAGGCAAGATGGTGCGTTTGCGAATTAGATCTCATGCCGCTGGGAAGAACGAGAAGCAACTTCACTTGCCAAAAGATTCTTATCTGGGTGTTCCGAGAGACAAACAAGCAATCCTTTCCCCCTCTGCTCCTCTCCCTCCTCCAGTGAAAGCCGGGGGGCGGCGCTCTTCTCTCCCACAGACTGCTGGAGACTCCTAAGGGATCTCTTTCGTTCTCCTTCTGGTGATGTGCCCTGCCATTCACCCGTGTGCCAGCGGTGCAGAGAAAGATTACCGAGAATGTTAGCAGAAAGCCCCTAGCAAAGGGGGACGTCCCAGCATAGCCAACCCTGGAGCTGCCTCTCCCACCCACCATGGGTAATGTAGTCTAGATTCTTCTAAAAAAATAATTTTTTAAATATAAAATATTGCCCACCTTTTTTGCCTCTATACAATCTCTGGTAGCGTAGTGGTTTCAAGTTGGGCTGCTAACCTCAAGGTCAGCAGTTCGAAACTACCCACATTCCGCAGGAGAAAGATGAGGCTTTCTGCTCCCATAAAGATTTACAGTCTCAGAAATCCTATACAGGGCCGCTATGGGTCGGACCCGACTCGACAGCACTTAACAACAACATAATATTGTTACCTCCAATCTCTAAGTGAGAAACACAGAGAGGTTAAGTAACTTACCCATAGCCACCTTGGGAGAGATTGGGTTGGACCTGAGGTGAGGGGTGGAAAAGTGCTTTGAACTTTAACCAAAAAGTTCCTTGCTATTTAAATTTGAGCAATTATGCTTCCAACCCTAGCTTCAATAAAGCTTCACCTTAGCACCTCTTTTCATTTCCCTGAAGGGGTCGTTTTTGTTTGGTGGCTGGAGGTTGTACATAGTCCAGCTGGACTCCCCCAGCTTGTTCCTGATATTCTTGTGACTGTTCATTCAAAAGATTCTATCTCCCCAGCTAGAGGAAGGGCCCAATTAGCTCCCAAGTCCTCCTCCCCCCCAGTGTTCTCTACTCCCACTCCATCCCAATCTTATCCCATTTCATTCTACTCTCTGATTTTGTATTTCTCACAAAGAGCTTTCTTATCCTCTTCACTTATGTCTCTCAGGTTCCAGCCCGCCTGCTGGAAGGCCTGCAGTCCACAGGACCACATGCCCTCACCATATAAACCATAGCTTCCAGGGTCAGACTTCATGCCTGGAGTATGACTTCAGTGACCTTTGCCTAAAGTCAAAGTTCACCCCACCTGGGAAGAGAAGTTGGTTGATTTTGGATTGTTGTTTACTACCTTCTAGTCGACCCTGACTCATGGTAACCCCATGCACAACAGAGCAAATGAAATGTTGCTTCATCATGTACCGTCTTCACGAAAGGTTGTGAATCAAATCAAAAGACTGTGATCTGTAGGATTTTTCATTGACTGATAATCAAAAGCAGACTGTTAGGTCTTTCTTTCTGGTCCAGAAAGAACAGGTACCACTGAAACCTGTTCATCATCATAGTCAATTTTTTTATTAGGAAAATGGTAATAAAGAGTGGCTAAATTGGAGGCAGAGTCTCTGGGTGATACAAATGATTAAGGTTGCTGTTACTGTAAAGTGCCTTCAAGTCAGTTCCAACTCATAGCGACCCTATATAGGATTTTCAAGGAGGGATTGGTAGGTTTCAACTGTTGACCTCATGGTTAGCAGTCCAGTGTTTCTCCTACCACGCCACTAACTAAAGGGGTGGAGTTGGAGTCCACCAGAGATACCCTGGAAGAAAGGTCTGACAATCTATTTACGAAAATCCTACGGAGTGCAATTCTGCTGTGACTTACAGAGTCGCCATGACTCAGAGTTAAATGGATAGCAATGGTTAATATTTAAGTTGTGACAAGGGAGGAGTTCAGGGATGAATTTTTATGGGAGAGTTATCATAGACACAGGTATATGTAGAATTTAGCACCACATTAAACATACTACCCTCAAGTTGCTTCCAATTCATCACAAACCAATACAACAGAGTAGAACTGCCTTCATAGGGTTTCCAAGACTGTAAATCTTTATGGAAGCAGACAGACCCATCTTTCTTTTGAGGAGCAGCTGGTGAGTTCAAATCACCGTCACTAACCTTTTGACCAGCAACGGAGTGTTTTAGCCCCGTGCCACCAGAACTCATGGATTTAGCACTAGAATAAAGCTATTACATTTATGTTGCACCAAATATTCAGCCAGAGCCTCTGCTAGGCAAAAATGGTATACAGATAAATTCCATCCAATCTTTGCCTTGAAGGACCCCCCACAGTCTTATTGCACAACTTTAGTAGCTGAGTCTACTGAGTGCTTGATATATAACTGCTTTGTGCCATATGCAGTTTTCCACAGACTATCTCATTTAATTCTTTTAATAATGAGAACAGGTCAGTTCTATTATTATCTCCATTCTATAGAAGAGAAACCAAGGCTTCGAGAATTTAAGTAAGTGGCATTGTGGGCAGCAAGTCATTTGAACTGCAAGGTCGGTGGTTCAAGCTCATCAGCTGCTCTTTGGAAAATCTATACAGGGTTGCTGTGGGTCGGAATCGACTTGAAGGCACGTAACAACAACCCATCATTTTACGGCTACTAAATTGCTAAACTTGGATTATCCAGAACCAATGCAATCAGGATTCAGAGTCCATTTGGGGAAGACCTAGCAGCATCTGTGTTGCTTAGCAAACCACCAGGAAACTTTATTTGAATCCTGAATTATAAAGAGCAGATTTCAGCTCAGTGATAGGTGTATTTGTAAGGGTCCAACTGGATAATATTACAACTGATAATGAGTCTCCTTTCACAGAAGGTATTTATGCAGAAACAGCTAGGGGAAGTGTAGAGAGATTATCTAAGGGTTGTTCTGGCTCAAAGATTCAGTGATTCTGGGAATTTAGAGCTTTGTATTTGACAAGATAGGTCAGGCCATTGGAATAGTCACGTTGATTATAATAATCAAGAGTGTGACACCCCTGTTGGGCCAACTCATGGGCTCAGGGCCTGTGTTATAGGGGAGAAAAGGGACCCCATCTTCGGATATATAAATATTATGTTGTTGTTGTTGTTGTTAAGTGCCGTCGAGTCGGTTCCGACCCATAGCGACCCTGTACAGGGTTTCCGAGGGTGTAAATCTTTACGGGAGTAGAAAGCCTCATCTTTCTCCCGCGGAGCGGCTGGTAGTTTCGAACCGCTGACCTTAAGGTTCGTTATAGAGACTCTTAATGAAGTCTTAAACAGTAGTAAACACAAGACAAAGACAAACATATAGATCACCTGGGTGAGGCAAATCATAAACAACGTGATGAATTTCCAAAGTTCTTTATCCATGTGGTGACCTTTTATAGGGGACAAAGAACAAAGGACTTACCTCCCACAACCATGCTTGAGGGTTGCAGCCATGCATCAAGTACATTTGCCAGCCTACGGACAGCAGGGATGGGGGACTATTGCAGATAAGAAAATTCACAGTTTCTGAGGATCTCAGCGGATGACATCACAGCCAGTTGACCATTAAGGGATGTGTCTAGGCACTTCTAACTTTGGCAGTTCAGCTACCAGAAGTGCATGGGGTGCTGAAGAAAAGTTGGTATATGAACATTTAAACCTAGGCACATGATGGAATTAAGCTCTGCCTGTCTGGAGTCACTCACAGGCAAATAGCCTTCAGGTTTCGTGCTCTATGTTGTTGTTGTTGAGTGTCATTAAGTCAGTTCCGACCCATAGCAACCCTGTATAGGGTTTCTTAGGAGCGGCTGGTGAGCTTGAACACCAACTTTGCAGTTCAAACAACTTTGCAGTCCAGTGCATTAACCCATAGCGCCACACCAGGAATCCTTGCACTCTGTAGCAGGTGGTTTCTAAGTGTTTTCTTCTTAAATAGTAACCTCCTCCATCACACTTTTTTTATTCTCTGTTGTCTTTGCCCTTATAGATGCTAAGGGTCATTATTTAGAAGTTCTTTGTCTTGTACATGGCGATTTTGTTGAGCATGTGTTTTAGTAGACCATTCCCTATCCTTTGGGAGAGAAACAGGAGTAGGAAAGAAAACAAAAAGAGAAACCAGTCATCTGAAACATCCAGCTAGTGTCAATGTAGTCTTTGTCCTCTGGCAAGAGCAAAACTCAGTTAATCACCATAGGACAGCTAGACCCTTGTTCTTTAAACTCAATTTGCAGTGTGTCTTCAGGGAAGCAACAGGGAAGGACAGAAAAACAAGCACCTTACTTCCACAAGCCTGAAAGCTTCTGTTTCTCTTAAGAGAACTACTTTTAAGGATGTTTCCTAAAATACTTGTTGTTGTTGTTGTTAAGTGCCGTCGAGTCGGTTCCGACCCATAGCGACCCTGTACAGGGTTTCCGAGGGTGTAAATCTTTCCGGGAGTAGAAAGCCTCATCTTTCTCCCGCGGAGTGGCTGGTATTTTCGAACCGCTAACCTTAAGGTTCGCAGCCCGATTCGTAACCACTACGCTACCAGAGCTCCTTAGCAAGTTAAAATATGAAGCAGGTAACCAACAGTATGAGATGATCACCAAAATGGTGGTTGGAACCCTGGCGGCTTCTTGCCTCCAGCTTTTCCTTTAGAAAAAGGAAAATTGTGGCCAGTACAGCCCTGCCTAGAGGGAGGAATTGGTTAGAGGCTGGGGCCTTTTCGCATTCTTGTGTAATGTGAAGGGAAGGGCTTGAGGGCAGGGTCAAAAAGGTATGGAGATGTTTTCCTTATCTCTAAGAGAGAGATAAAGAATTCTATCTAATTGATACACTTTCCTTTCTAAAATTCAGAAATAAATGCCCTAAAAACTGAATAATGATAATAAAGAAAATCTTTTCTATTAAATGAGTCTTTACAAATGACTGGCCAACAATTAAAACAAAGATGTGAATGTAATGAGACAGGAAACGAGATGAATGGAACCACTAGAAACGAAATCATGGGAATACTTACGCACTGTGAAAAACGTAATCGACATCATGGAACAATTCGTGATTCTTGTAGAAAGTGTTGAATGTGAACCTAAACAGCTGTGTAAACCTTCATAGAAAACAATTATATATAATATATATGTATATATCCTCAGAAACCCTGTACAGGGTCTCTATGAGTTGGAACCGACTCCATGGCACATAACAACAACATATATCTATATGCAGCATTGTAAGATATGTACTGAACCTCAAGATCAGTTTAAACTTGAAAAAGCCTCTCCTTAGAAAGCCTATACAGGGTCACTATGAGCTGGAATAGATTCGATGGCACTTAACAACAAAGTTGGCTCTGACTCATAGCGACCCTATATAGGGTTTCCAAAGAGTGGCTGGTGAATTTGAAACCCTGGCTTTTTGTTTAGCAGCCCAGTACTTATCCTATAGTGAGGGAATATAAATAGTTGACATTTACTTAATATTTTGTTCTAAACACTATATGGAGTCCTGGTGCGTCACAGTGGGTAAATGCGCAGTCTGTAAAGCCGTTTGAACTGCAAGGTCAGCAGTTCAAGCCCACCAGCTGCTCCTCGGAAACACTATACAGGGTGGCTGTGGGTTGAAACCAACTTGACAGCATTTAATAACAACAACAAACACTATATAGGAGCTCTGGTAGCGTAGTGATTATGAGTTGGGCTGCTACCCTCAAGGTCAGCAGTTTGAAACTACCAGCTGTTCCGCAGAAGAAAGATTTGCTTTCTACTCCCATAAAGATTTACAGCCTCGGAAATGCTATGCAGCGAGCGTTGCTGTGAGTTGGAACCAACTCCATGGCACATAACCACCATAACCACCAAAACACTACATGTATTTACATGCATTAGGGCATTTAATCCCAATCAGGGACACATTAAGGAGACTTGGTAGTACAGTGGGTTAAGCATCAGGTTGCTAACCACAAGGTCAGCAGATCAAATCTAGCAGCCACTCTGTGCGAAAAAGATGAGACTGTCTGCTTCTATAAAACTTTACATCTGGGAAACCCTCAACAGCTTTACTCTGTCCTATAGGGTTACAATAGCTCTGGTAGCGTAGTGGTTACGAATCAGGCTGCGAACCACAAGGTCAGCGGTTCGAAACTACCAGCTGTTCCATGGGAGAAAGATGAGACTTTCTGCTCCCATAAAGATTTCCAGCCTCAGAAACCCTGTACAGGGTCACTATGAGTCAGAACCGACTCCACGGCACATAACAACAACAACATAGGGTTATGATGGGTCAGAGTAGACTCTATGGCAGTAGGTTGGTTTGGTATTTGTTATTAATATATATAATCAAAGTAAATATAGGATTACTTGTATTTACTTATGAATCATTAGTAAATAATTACACACGGATTTCACGTGGTGAAAAACAGGTGAAGCTGTTCACTACAAATTAGCAAGTAAGCACAAGGAACCCCATGTTTACCTTGCTTACTGGGTCCATCCCTGTCAAGGATTGTGCATTTGAAAAGAGGCTTTGATTCTGTGGGAAGCTGCTGTGGAGTTTGGAGAGAAACAGATGCCAGCCATATATAGAAGTAGAATCATTGATGTGGTAAAAAAAAGTCAAATTGTTTACTACAGATCAGCAAGTAAATACAAATAAACCAGTGCTTACCTTGCTTATTGGGTGATCCAACACTGACCCCCAACAACAGCTTAGTGTGGGAGATAATACATATTATTATTACATCTGCTTTTCACAGAGGTACCAGATGATCAAGAACCCATGGCTTAAAACAAGGCTCTAGGAATTGATGGACTATAGATTGAAATGTTTCAACCAATGTATGCAGTGCAGGCGGTCAAGAAATTTGCAAGACAGCTATCTGGCCAACTAATTGGAAGAGGTCCATATTTATGTCTATTCTAAAGAAAGGTAGCCCGACAGAATGCGGAAATCGTCTAATAATATCATTAATATCACTATCACAGTCGGCTGGTCTGAAGAGTAGGGATACATGTGTAAATTGCTACAGTTTGATGAGCTAGACCTTTGCTTATGGATAAAGTTGCTCAAAATTTCAACAGGAATGGAAGGATTCTTTGTATTAAGGAACAAATTTGTTTCTTCAGTGTACTGGATTGATATAAATGGACAATCTAGACATTGGCTATGCAAAATGGGGGGCTATAAAGACACAAAGGGGCTAGCTTACAAGCTTTCATTAAAAAAAAAAAAATCCACAGGCAAGCAAAATTTTGCTGAAGATAATTCAAAAATGGTTGTAGCAGTACATTAATAGAGACCTGTCAGAAGTTCAAGCCAGATTCAGAAGAGGACATGGAATGAGAGAGATTGTTGGTGACATCAGCTGGATCTCTTATGAAAACAGAGAGTACCAGAAAGATGTTTACCTGTGCTTTATTGACTATGCAAAGGCATTCGATTGTGTGGATAACATTTCAAAGAGTGAGTATTATACAACACTTAATTGTGCTCATGAGGAACCTGTACATAGACCAAGAGGCATTTGTTAGGATAGAACAAGGGAATATTGAATGATTTAAAATTAGGAAAGGTATGTGCCAGAGCTGTATCCTTTCACCATACTTATTCCAGCTGTATGCGAAGCAAATAATCTGTGAAGCTGGATTATATAAAGAACCACGTGACATTAGGATTGGAGGAAGACTCATTAACAACCTGTGATATGCAAATGACACAACCTTGCTGACTAGAAGTGATGAGGATTTGAAATACTTAGTGATTAAGATGAAAGACTATTGCCTTCAGTATGGATTTCACCTCAATAAAAGAAAACAAAAATCCTCATTACTGGACCAATAAATAGCATCATGATAAAGGAGAAAATGTTAAGTGGTCAAAGACCTCATTTTGCTTGAATCCACAATGGATGCTCATGGAAGCAGCAGTCAAGAAATCAAACGGCATATTGCATCAGGTAAATCTGCTGCAAAAGATCTCTTTGAAGTGTTAAAAAGCAAAGATGTCAGTTTGAGGACTAAGGTGCACCTGACCCAAACCATGGTATTTCCAATGGCCTCATATGCATGTGAAAGTTGGACAATGAATAAGGAAGACTATAGAAGAATCAGAGCATTTGAATTATGGTTTTGGCAGAGAATATTGAAAGTACCATGGACAAACAAATCTGTCTTGGAAGAAGTACAGCCAGAATGCTCCTGAGAATCAAGGATAGTGAGACTTCATCTCTCATATATTTATTTTATCAGGGTGACTAGTCCCTGGAGAAAGGCGCCATGCTTGGTAAAGTGAAGCATCAGTGAAAAAGAGGAAGACCCACCCCCACAAGATGGATTGACACAGTAGTAGCAACAGTGGACTTACACATAAGAACAATTGTGAAGTTGATGCAGAACCGGCAATGCTTCATTCTGATGCTCATAGAGTTGGGACTGACTCAATGGCACTTAAGGACAACAACTTTTCACAAATGAGGAAGCTTGGTTCAAAAAGGTTAAATAAATTGCTCCAGATTACATAGCTAGCGAGTGGTAAAAGGGGAAGTCTATCCAGGCAGTTTCCTCCAGAGCCTCTCATTGACCATTCTGCTGTACTACCCCAGCCTCACCAAAGTGGTGTGTGCTTAATGACAACAGCCCACACTGAAGGAGTGCTTACTTTGTGCTAGGCCCTGTTTCAGGGTTTGCTTATATTAAGTCACTAAATCTTCCTAACAATCTGTGCTGTAGATCCCATTTTCACCCCCATTTTATAGATGAGGAAACTGAGGCTCAGAGAAGTTAGGTAATTTGGCCATGGTCACATAGTTACTAAGAGTTGGAGCCAGGAGCTAAATGTAGCTTTTGAGCAAAGTCCTTGTTCTCAAACACTGTACTAATCTTCCATTTTATCAGTTTGCCTCATCTTCCCTTTAAGGCTCTGACTTCTTACTTGCCACACCCATAAGGGTTCCTGTACTTCCTTGGGAACTGGCTCTAGCAACTCTATTCAGACTTCTGAACTATAATCCTGTGTTAGCAAGGATGTGTGTTCATTAAGCAACTTTAGAAAGAGAATGGAAACTGCATTTACTGAACATCCCCATTATGCCAAGCTCTGTACTAGGTACTTCACATGTTATTGTTGTTAGGTGCCATCCAGTCGGTGCAGACTCACAGGGACCCTATGCACAACAGAAGGAAACACTGCCTTGTCTTGTGCCATCCTCACAATTGTTATGTTTAAGCCCATTGTTGCTGCCACTGTGTCCATCCATCTCATTAAGGGTTGTCCTCATTTTCACTGACCCTCCACTTTACCAAGCGTGATGGCCTTCTTCAGGAACTGGTCCTTCCTGACAGCATGTTCAAAGTACAAGAGACAAAGTCACACCATCCTGGCTTCTAAGGAGCATTCTGGCTATACTTCTTCCAAAACACATTGGTTTGTTCTTCTGGTAGTCCATGGTACTTTCAATATTTTCACCAACACCATAATGCAAATGCATTGATTCTTTTACGGTCTTCCTTATTTATTGACCAACTTTCACATGCATGTGAGATGAATGAAATATCATGACAGGAGGTTCTCCTCTGTCACACCTGGGGTTGCCATGAGTTAAAATCAACAGCAACAGGTTTATCAACCACAACAAAAAACCCCTAGGGAACATGTAATATTTAGATTCCTGATGTATGAGAGATTTCTTCCTTAAGCGCAAAAATAAAAAATAAAAAAAGAATAAAACTCTTTGAAAACTTGCCTTGGCCTTCATGGCTGAGTTCAGCTGCTCAGCAGGATTATTACAGCATGTTGGGACCCTGCAGTGTCTCTGAGTCTCTACCCCTATGGTTTTGCCATGAGTTGTCACATGCCAACGTCATGCTCTACCTCTGAGACCCAGGGGCTCCCTGAGGGTGTGGCGACTGCCTCTTCTTCTCTGAAGGAACTTCAGCCTGCTAGGATTTGGGAGATGGGGACCCTGTGTCTGATCTTTGGAGTTCTCCTACTCCTTCTGGGTGGTAAGCTGTAAATTGTTGTTGTTGTTGTTAGGTGCCATCGAGTCGGAACCGACCCATAGCGACCTTATGCACAGCAGAACGAAACACTGCCTGGTCCTGGGTCAACCTCACTACTGTTGCCACACTTGAGTCCATCGATGCTGCCACTTGACCAATCCATCTCATTGAGGGTTTTCCTTTTTCTCTGACCCTCCACCTTACCAAACATGGTATCCTTCTCCAGTGACTGGTCCCTCCTGACAATTGTTGTTGTTGTTGTTATGTGCCGTGGAGTTGGTTTAGACTCATAGCGACCCTGTACAGGGTTTCTGAGGCTGTAAATCTTTACAGGAGCAGAAAGCCTCATCTTTCTCGTGCGGAACCGCTAGTAGTTTCGAACTGCTGACCCTGAGGTTCACAGCCCGGTTCATAACCACTACGTTACCAGAGCTCCTTTCCTGACAATAGGACTTCTCTATACATTAAGTTCATGTTTCCCCAGCAGCCCCTTTTATCCACTGTGAGTCCTGGTGGGGCGCTTTAGGACAAGGTTAATTTGAACCACAAAGTCACTTCAAACTCACTAGCCGCTCCTCAGAAACCCTATATAGGGTCACTATGTGTTGGAATTGACTTGATGGCACTTAGCAACAACATCTGCCATAGATTTGGAAACCAGCAAACCAAGTGAGTTGAAGTGGACATAAAGAAAGGGTACATGACTTCTGAGTGAGAGCTAAAGGTCCTTTTCTAATGAGGAAGTGAATCAGTTTGTGTGGACTTTGCAAAATTTATTTCAATGCTTTAGAAGACTATTTTTACTTCCTTTTATGTCCTTGGCGGTGAGTTTCAGATGACCAAGGGTTAACCCTTGCTGTGACATCTCAGACTTCAGTCCCCAAAGCAGGTTAAATCAAAACTACTGCACTCCCTCCTCCCCTAGCTGTGAAAGACAGGTTTTAGCATCTCCCAACAGTTACCTGGAAGCACAACCAAATGTTGTACTTCTGGAATGTGGATCCTCTCACGGGCCTGCTTCAGCTGGAGAGCCTGTGGTAAGACAAGCGGTTCTTCCAGCTTTTGGCTTGGTCTGCAGGCGTCCAGCCTTTGCGTGGGCTCTACCGGCCTGTGAAGAGGGATGGATTTATTTTAAGTTAGACAAAGGAAAGATGGCGTTTGACCAGCTGGTAATAGAGCCCCAGATGAAAGACTCCCATCAGTGGGTCCAGTCACTTGGCTTTGAACATGAGGCAGTCCTCCCTGCACCTTTTGCCACTTGAAATCAGACAGCCATGACAAGTGTTTGAAAACCAGTGTACATCCTCTTACATGCACGGTGCTGTGGTTTCTTGCTAATAGTCTGTCTGCCTACCTCTTGCCTCTGGGGTATAAGGCAATTTCTATTTAAATTAGAACCCATCTGAAAAATTCTTCTCATCCCCACTTTCAACTTCTCTGCACTCTCTCTCACTAAGAAGCCAAAGTGCACACCTTAAAAATACAAAATATGAGAACAACATTCCATCCCAAGAGGGGCTTGACTTCTTAGCCCTTCAGAGGTGCTCAGGTGCGCTGTCTGGTCCGTGGTGTGCTAGGACTCAGCCTCCAAGCAAGACAAGGTGCTCATAAAACCATTCGGAACAGTTGTTTGGCTCCCTTCTCCTCGCTGCACCACCTGCTCTGTCGAGAAAACTGGAAAGTCGATATCTGTCTCTCAGGTGGGAATACCGGCTCCATGAAGGGGAATGTTCAGGGACCTCAGTTTGGGCCTATTTTGGTTTTGACTTTTTTCATTGAAATTTAACATAGTACAGCAAAGTATACAAATAATAAGTGTAGTGCTGGATGACTTTTCACAAAGCAAACAAATACCTCTGCGCATCTGTAAGAAATAGATAATTATCAGCTCTCCTCCCATAAAAGGTCCCTCTCCTGTGGGCACTCATTAACCACACATGTGGTGTCCTGTGGGGTAATGTGCTGGACTGCAAAGTCACTTTGAACCACAAGGTTGGGGGTTCAAGTTCACCAGTTGCTCCTCAGACACCCTATAGAAATCTTATACAGGGTCGCTATGGGTCGGAACCAACTCGACGGCACTTAACAACAACAACAGCAACCACACTTGCACTACCCTGGCTTCCAATATTCTAGATAAGGTTTTGCTTTTCCACTTGTGTAAAATGAGATCATTCTGTCCCTCTCTTTCATCTCTGGCTTCTTTTCCTCAACATTATGTTTGGGAGATTTAGCCCTTTTGTAGTGTATGAGTATAGTTGTTTTCAGTTTATTCTGTTTGCAATATAGTACTCATTGTGTCAATATATTGCAGCCTTTATCCATTTTACTGCTAATGGGCATTTAGGCTGTTTCCAGTGTTTGCTATGACTAATAATGCTGCTCTGAACATTCTAGTGAGACTCCAGTACATGTCTTTTGGTAAACATCACCCTAATTTTAATGGGCTCATTTACAATGGAGTCACAGGATTCATTTTTAATGTTTCATTTATTTGGAAAGTAGCAGAGACTCGGGATAAAAATGTCAACCTCTCAGAAAGGTGGAGAATGAAAATAAAAGAGTCCACTATCACGTCTGTAAAACTGTGCACTGTTAGCAGTTTCATAAGGAGCCCTAGTGCTCAGGTGTTAAGTGAAAGGTTGGTGGCAGTTGGTTTCCATAAAGATGACAGCCTTGGAAACCCTACAGGGAAGCCCTGCTCTGTCTTATAGAGTCTCTATGAAGTGGATTGACTTGACAACAATGGATTGGGTTAATCAGTTTCTTGAATATCATTAGATGTTTTCTATTGCCTAGATACGCATGGAGTTCTGGTGTGGCACTGTAGGATAAGCATCGGACCACAAGGTTGGTTTGAACTGAAAGGTCAGTGGTTCAAACCCACCGGAGTTCTTGTGTGCCTCTGAGGGTTAATGCGTTGGGCTGTAAGGTTGACTTGAACTGCAAGGTCAACGGTTCAAGTTCACCAGCTGTCCCTCAGAAATCCTATACAGGGTCGCTATGCAACGGAACTGACTCAACAGCACTTAACAACAACAACAACAATGCACCCTAACTGTGCCCCCCCTCCACTCACCCCATAGCACTATAGAGTCCCAGAGATACGTGGATGAGAGTTTTTGACTATAGAATGTGAACGGCCATAAACTATTGGATGAGGCTGGGTTATCACTTGTGCTAGGCCCTTATTAAGGCAGGATATATGGGAGTTTACACAACAGTAAATTTCATTTCTACAACATTTGCTGAGTGACTGGAGGCTGCTCAGCTTGGGGCTTATGGGAGAAGAGCTCACAGTCTGGTGGGAGGCAGGAGAAAGGCACAGGAACAAATAACTATTATACAATGTTTACAGGTGTCATAATAGAGGGCTGTAAATGGGTTCTGGGAGTACAGATGAAAGAGCAGTGAGTACTTCCAATGAAGATCAAGGAAGGTTCCAGAGAGAACTGGTATTTGGGCTAGACTTGAATGATTAATTACTACAACGTTGCTGGGCAAGGAGGGAAGGCCTTCCCAAGCACACAAAGACATAGAGGCTTGGCAATCATTGGTGTGTCAGGGCATGTCAATTGTTCATGTGTGGCTAAACTATGGGATGCTGGGGCAGGGAGATGTGACTGAGAGGGGTGAACTAGGTATTTCGGGGATAAGATGTTAAGGGTGTTATATAATCATTGAAGGATGATCATTCACATTTTAGAATCTTGGGATACATCTCATAGATGCTTAAAAACAACCAAAGACACAGAAAAAAACATGGCTTCAAACATCAACTCCTTCATGATGCCTACCTTAATTTTCCTTCGTTCATTCTTCTGCTCCTTGGTTATAGCATATATCATCACATTGTTCATGTGTCTGTGTTACCTACATGACAAACTCCTCTACTGTGTGACCCTCTTGGATTCTTGTCTGAGCTCCCCAGCCCCAGCACTTGGGTACTTAGCAGATGATTGCCAAAGGATGAATAGGCATCTGAATGAATAAGTAATGTCTAGGTGTGGCACCAGACCTCAGGGTTGGTTTTGAACTGCAAGGTAGGCAGTTCAAACTCACCAGCTGCTCCTTAGAAACCCTATACAGGGTTGTTGTGAGTTACAACCGACTCGATGGTACTTAACAACAACAACAACTGCACAACAAAGAGTCCTGGTGTGGCGCTACAGGATAAGCACTATACTGCAAGGTATGTTTGAACCACAAGGTCAGTGGTTCAAACTCACCAACTGCTCCTCAGAAACCCTATACAGGATCACTATGAGTTGGAATCGACTTGACAGCACTTAACAATAACTGCATAACAAACACTGTGCCTGAGAAAGGGTTGGCTGAGTTTTCTTCGATTTTGGATTTATTTTTACATGTGCCCAACTTCTGCCTTGCCCCTGTAGTGGGAGTGGAATGAGGAGCCGGTCAGCTAGTCTCTGCAACCATACAGGGAGAAAGTTAGGGTGTGTGCTAGGGAAGCTCTTCAGGTCCTGGGTAGCCTACCTGGGCGCTGGGTTCCTGTCAGACAAATCTGGAACGGTATAGAACTTGGTAGGATTTGACAGCTTTATCTCAGCCCTTAGCGATTCAGAGGCACTCATGCTGTTGTTATTGCTGTTGAGTTGGTTCTGACTCATCACCTATATAGAGTTTCCAAGAGTGGTTGGTAGGTTTGAACTGCCAACCTTGAGATTACCAGTCCAGTGATTATCCTACAGCATCACACCAGGACTCGTACAGCACCGTACTACACACATATCCCATTTCTGAAATCCAGGCACTACTCAGAGGAAGGCATTCTACCTCATGAATTCACTCAATCTAGGTCCTCTCTCAAATGTTGTTGTTGTTGTTGTTGTAGGAATGCCGTGGAATCAGTACCGACTCATAGTGACCCTGTATAGGGTTTCCGAGGCTGTAAATCTTTACGGGATCAGAAAGCTTCATCTTTCTCCCGCGGAACTGCTGGTAGTTTAGAATTGCAGACCCTGAAGTTAGCAGCCTGATTCGTAACCACTATGCTACCGGAGATGATGCCCTTTAAACACTGGGCTGGGTAATACTGAACACATTGAAAACGTTGTATGAATCACTCTCCATTTCTTTCTAATCTAGGATGATAGGGAGGATTCAGGGTACAAAAGAAGCTTGTTTTCTTCACACTGGGCTTGCCTGGTCCTCATAAGCATGGCCAGCTTGCTGGGAACAGGACTTCAGTGCATCTGGGGAGTCCCATTTAGCAAACCAAGAAAGATCAGCATTCCTTTCAGCCTGGCCATCGAGGACTTTTCTTCACCTGGTAGCATCCTAGTTAGGAGAATTTCATATGCCCATTGACTTAAACCACTTTTGACATCTTTCCTCAGTGTTGTTGCTCCTGGCTCTGTAATCTAATTGCTTTGTATATTTATCTGGGTTTCATCTGGACCTTCCCACTTAGGAATGTTCATCTTGAACTTGAACACTGACTTCAGGGCCTGCCTGGCAGGGTCTGTTTCAACCGCAGTTGAATTTAAAAACTAAATATGGCTTTCCCCTTCCTCTCTATACATGAAATTGACTTCAATGCCAAGATGAAATGTTTCATTATGGAATCCATGTTTTACCCTTTCCAACCCACACATTCTGTCTTGAATATGGATAGCATTCATTTACTACTACTGTATTCATACACCTTGCAAATATAAATGGTAACGAGGTAATCCATATGGAAATATTGTAACAGCTCTACAGGCTGGAAGAAGCTCGATTTATTCAAAGCTCTTTAGTGAGTTAAACTGTCTCCCCTTCCTTCTCAGATTCACTGTTTTGTTTCACAGCTGTTAAATTCTACTTATGGGAGCTGGTGGTGAAAAAGGAGGTGGGCATGGAGTCCAAAGCCCTCTTCCCTATTCCAACTCCATCATTAATAACTCTGACCATTGGTGAAATCCATGTAAAATGGGAAACATATACCTAGCTTACAGTGTTCTTTGTCTATTTTGAGAGACTGTGTAAGTAAAGATGTCTAGTGTTTAGTAGATGTGGGAAACGGTTCTGCCACTTGCTAATTAGGTGAATTTGGACAAATAATTCAATTTCTCTGAGCCTCAGTTTCAACATTTGATAAATGTGGATAATAATGCAAACTTAAGACTTTGAGGGTGAATATATAGAACATTTAAAAAGCAGTTAGAAGAGTGTCTGGCACCAAGCACAAATGTAATAATACATCTTGCTCTCTCCTTTTTTTTTTTTTCTTTTCCTGTAAGAATTCAGTTACTACATGCTAACCTTTTACTATCACCGTTGACTTTTGTCACAAATGGCAGAATGATATTCTCAACACTTTCCTTCTCAGGTAATACTTCCTCCCTTGGAGATTCATTAATCCTTGCCTTCTAATTACTTCTAGCTGATGTCTGATGTTACTCGTTTCTTCCTTGATTTCTGAACCAACTAGAGGCATTTTATTAGTTCTCAGGATGGAGGGAAACAAACCTTCATAGAGGATTTGCTATTTGGATGTGACCTTACAAAATGCCTAAGTGTTCTTTGGCAGAGAGCGGAGAGTGGAGCTCATAGGCAGAGCGGCATGGTGAAAGCATAAAGGAGTGTGAGTGTGTGGTATGTTGAGGGAAGAGGGATACAATGTGTCTGAAGCAATGGTTTACAATATCACCCAAGTGTCTTGGCTCAGGGCAATCATAATTTTCAGATTAGAACATCATGATTTTTTTTAGACTATCGCACAAGCATGTGGTATATAATTCTATCACATGAACCAAGAATACATATATTACTAGAAAATGGGGATTTATTTAATGTGTATATATAAAACCGCAACTATGAACATGTGTCTGTGAAATAAACAAGCTGTTGGCGGACATGTGACAGGCAGCTTCTGAGGCTTTTCCATGATTATTCACCTGGGACATGTTTCTTTGCTTTGCCATCTGTGGACTTTCACTACAGACAGGCAGAACTGCTGGTGTCAGAAGCTTAACAAAAGTTGATGGGAGAAAAATTTAACATTGAGAAAATAGTTGTCTTTGTTTATGATCTGGACAAGACTCCCATTATTCTATTTTTAAATTATAGTACGTATATGGTGGTGATGGTGTGCCGTGGACTCAGTTCTGACTCAGTGACCCTGTATAGGGTTTCTGAGGAGCGGCTGGTGAGTTTGAATCACTGACTTTGCGGTTCAAAGCAACCTTGCATTCCAGAGCATTAACCCACAGCACCATACCAGGACTCCATAGTACATATATTGTTGTTGTTGTTGTCAGGTGCTATCAAGTCGGAACCGACTCATAGCGACCCCATGCACAGCAGAACGAAAAACTGCCTGATCCTGGGCCAACCTCACTACCGCTGCCACACTTGAGTCCATCAATGATGCCACCTGGCCAATCCATCTCGTTGGGAGTTTTCCTCATTTTCCTCTGACCCTCCATCTTACCAAGCATCATATCTTTCTCCAGCCAAAGTATGAGAGACGAAGTTTAGCCATCTTGGTCTCCAAGGAGCACTCTGGCTGCACTTCTTCTAAAACAGATCTATTGGTTCTTTTGGCAGTCCATGGCACTTTTAGTATTCTCCTCCAACACCACAATTCAAAGGCATCAATTCTTCTATATTTGTTGTTGTTAAGTGCCTTTGAATGAATACAGTTAAGCTTGGGGGAGAAAAGCACACAGAACCTGCATTTGCTGATGGGCAACAACTTAAAATGAGGAGAAACAGCTGTAAACATCCATTGAAAATTGGAACATGGAATGTACGAAGTATGAATTTGGCCAGGATGGCCAAACTTTGTCTCTCATTTTTCAGACATATTGTTAGGAGGGACCAGTCACTGGAGAAAGATATCATGTTTGGTAAAGTGGGAGAAAAAGAGGAAGCCCCCTAGCAAAATGGATGGGCATAGTGGTGGAAACTATGGGCTCAGGTGTAGCAACCATGGCAAGGTTGGCCCAGGACCAGGAAGTGTTTTATTCTGTTGTGCATAGGGTTGCTATGAGTCAGAACCGACTCGATGGCACCTAACAACTACATAGGTAACAACATATTTGCCATTTCAACATTCCTGATATGTACAGTTCAGTAACATTATGTTCATCATATCTTCAACCATCGTCATTATCCGTTTCCAGGTTTTTCTATCACCCTCACAGAAGCTCTATGTTCCCTAAGGAAGGGCCGTTATTTTATTTCAGTGAAGGGACATCTCTTTCCACCTAATGGAGCCTCTAAGGGCTTGGGCAGGATTACAGTGGCAAATGCAGGGCCAAGGAAGGTGAGTTTGGAGGGAATGGGGTATGAGTAGTATATTGGAGATCTACGGAATCTGGGTCTGACTCCATGAGCAGGAGCCACACACAATAGGTTCTGGAGCAGGGAAGTGACAAGCAGAAGAGGGAAATCTGACAGGTGTGAGGGGTGAATTGAAGGATGTCAAAGCAGAGAGGCAAGAAAAAGATTCCACAGAATCTGGATCTTTGAAGAGATGGGGAGATCAGAAAGAGCCTTCATCAAATGCCTCCTCAACCTAGCACCATATATGGGGAAGGCTGGTTGTAGGGTACCTGAACCTCAGTGCCTCAGAATGAATGAAATCAACCTAGCATGTCCTTCTGCTGCTGCTTTATGCTGCTGCTAGCTTGGAGAGAAAAAGAATGTTGTTATTTAGTAAGTGATAAAACGTTCCAAGATTGATGTGGGAAGAGGCTCTTATTTGTACCTCCCCCTATTCTGCCCTCCCCAGCACCATGGTGTTCTCTCCCAGTGCCCCTCACCGGGGCTGACTACCAATGATAAAGGTCAATTGTGAAGTCAGTGCTGGGTGGACTAGTAACAGATTCCTGTAGGTTGCTACATTTGTTATTTAAAAAAACTTAGTATACTACTTGCAAGGGAGTGGAGCCGAAGTAAAATTGTTTTTCCAACTCGTAGGCATGCATACCTATCATGATAATTTAAAATTTAAGAAAATGTATGGCCTAATTCCAATAAAAAACTAATAAAGTCACTTTTTGGCAATTTCTCCAAAATTGTTTGTTGTTGTTTTTTTTAAATCAGTCTTCCTAATTTACCAAAGTTTGGAGTTTTTAAATGGTCTTTGAAAAGTTTTTTAAACATTGCAAATTATAAAATCATTATATACTTATTGTGTGGTGCTGTAGGATAAGCACTGGACTGCTAACTATAAGGTTGGTGGTTCAAACTCAACCAGTTGATCCTTGGAAACCCTTATAGAGTAGCTATAAATTGGAACCGACTCGATGACACTTAACAACAGCAACAATTTAGTGTATGCAATTATGGGTGTCTGTTAGTATATTAATTTTTAAAAATATTTTTTCTTATTGTACACTGATTGTATACAATAAGAAAAAAAAAATTTTTTTTTTTTTACTAAACTAACAGGCACCGATAATTCCAGAAATGAATACCATTAGTATTTAAACATTTCCTCCCAGTGTTTGTTCTTTGCTGTTTTACACAATGGAGGTATTTTAAAATATATAACTTTGCATTTTCTTTGTTTTGTTTAGTATATCATAGGCTATGCCCTCAGAGCATTAAACATTCTTCATAAACATCATTTAAAAAAACACAAACTTTTTATTGTGAAGGTTTACAGAGCACAGATCATTACTTTTACACTCAACAAATCATCCGCTTCGCTTCGAGTTTCATATCAATGATTGCAGTCCCCTCAAGGTTACGTTGTATCCCACTTTCTCTCCCTCTGTTTCTTGTTTTCATTTTTTCTTCTTTCTTTGTTGTTGTTGTTGTTAAGTACCATGCTTCTGAATTTTGTCCTTGAGTAAATGTTGTCCTTTTGATCTTGAATGGTTGACCATTCTAGAGTAAGCATAGTGGCTATGAATCGGGCTGCGAACCGCAAGGTCGGCAGTTTGAAACTACCAGCTGTTTGGCAGGAGAAAGAAGAGGCTTTCTGCTCCCGTAAAGAATTACAACCTTGGAAACCCTGTGCTGGGTCGCTATGGGTTGGAACCGACTCCATGGTACTTAACAACAAACAACAACATACCTCATAGTGTTGTTGTCACTTCTATAGACTTATCTATTACTAGGCTGAAAATTGAGCCTCTTCAGTGAGTTCAGTTCCAGACCTGAAGGGTGGTTAATGGTCATAGTCTTGGGGTTCCACCAGTCTTTAATAAACCAGTAAGTTTGGCCTTTTTGTATTTCTGAGTTTTGTTACAGTTTCTCCCACTTGATCCAGAACCTTCTAATGTGATCCCTTTCAGAGCAATGGTAGTGGTAGCTGGGAACCATCTAGCTCTTCTGGTCTCAAGGTCATGGGAACTGGTGTTCATGTGCTCCATTGATCCATTGTACTAACTGCTTCCAACATCTTAAATTTTCATCACTGTTCTTTCCTCCAGAGCAAAAGGTTAGTGAATGGCAGCTATACATGTGCCCTGAGGTACAGCTGAGGCTTATTCTTAACCAGATTGTTAAATAGTTGTGCCTGACCTCAGGCCAGTTTAACACAAAAGACTGAACAACTGCCGTTTAGAGAATGAGGGGGAGAATCCTGGATTATAGTTTCAGAATACACTGCAGGGATCTTAAACCATCTCTCTTTAAGCATATAATAAATGGTTTAATTTGCACACTTCGGTCTCCATAAACGACAATTCAAAGCTACATGTTTTTGTTTTTTTCCTCTGCTCCAGTCTGTAAGAAGGGACAGGGTTGGGCTAAGGAAACATTGAAACACTTCATTCCTCTGTCAGAGGCTTAAAAACCCTGCAATCAAACCTGAGGCCTTATTCGGAAACAACTGTATCCGATGACAGCTTATTATGGAAGGTTCTGAACTTCTAAGAATTCCTTAGTAGGAAGCAAACAAAATACAAAGAAATCTTCCTAATTTTCTGCAAACAGAAACTTGTTTTTTTGTTTTCCAAGATCTCGAGCCAAAATCCTTCCTGTTTGTTAAGATGTAGCACCCAGGATCCATGATGCTGTTTGGGGTGGGGTGTGGTGGGGACAGAAGGTAGTCAGGCTTGGTTGAACTCTTATATTTCTGGGAGCCAAACTTCTTCATCAGCTAAAACATGGACATCAAGTAAAGACTTCTGATGTGAATGTGTGTCTGCGTGTTTTCAAATTACAATTTAGGAATTTCTGAATCTGTTGAATACTAAGAAAGAGTGCCTGTCATGTCTGGGGACTGGCAGGCCCACAGGAAACTGTATTTAGAAATGCTCAAGGGAGCGTTTGCCATCCAGTCTTCTCTTGCCCTCCTGTCTGGCCAGGAAAGGGTTACATGCTTCCTGGCCAGACAGAGGACATTTTATTTTCGAAGCTCTTTGAAGTGCCCTCAGCGGTCTAAGCATCAGGCTGCTCTGTGTATCTTTGCAACAGATTAGAACATATTCACATTTTATTTGCTCACAGAACAAATATTTCCCTTGGAATGAAACCCAGGCAGCAGAGCAGGATCAGGCAGGACCCTGCCAAGGACTCCCAATGTCCTCCCTCCCCACCCATAGCCCCCAGGGTAGGGGCTCAGTGCCTACAGGATTCATTCTCCCCAATCACTTTATTTAGGTCCTATAGACAGACACATTTGGGGTGATTAACTGACTCATTTATTCATTCAGAAATATTTATGGTAATCAACTATATACCAAGCACTGCACAGAGTACAGAGATAAAAAGAGAAACAGATCCTGTTCTCAAGGGGTTCATACTCACGTAGAGGCAATTACAAATGTTTGTATATTGAAGACTAACCGAAGTGGGAAGATCAGGGCCAATCAGGACTCAGAAGGTAAAGTGTCTGAAGTGGATAATATTCTGTTTGTGTGTAAGTGGCAGTCAGGGGAGGGAATGTTGTTGTGTGTGAATGATGTTGTAAGAATGTGCCTCAGTGTGGTGTCTATATGTGGTGTGGAGTTGTGTGGGTGTGTGTCTGAGATACGTGCATATCACCATATGGCTGGTGATATATGTTGTTGTTTGTTGTTGTTGTTGTTAGGTGCCATCGAGTTGGTACTGACTCATAGCGACCTTATGTACAACAGAATGAAACACTGCCTGGTCCTGGGCTAATTTCACAATTGTTGCCACACTTGAGCCCATTGATGCTGCCACTTTGCCAATCCATCTCGCTAAGGGTCTTCATCTTTTTCTTTGACCCTGTACCCTACCAAACATGATATCCATCTCCAGTGACTGGTCCCTCCTGACGATATGTCCGAAGTATAAGAGATGAAGTTTAGTCATCCTGGCCTCCAAGGAGCACTCTGGATGCATTTCTTCCAACACAGATCTGTTGGTTCTAATGTTGTCAATTCGGTTCCAACTC
>NW_006408653.1:1416596-1495204 GCF_000296735.1 Chrysochloris asiatica | reverse complement strand
TGGCCAAGTGGCAGCATTGATGGACTCAAGTGTGGCAACAATTGTGAGGTTGGCCCAGGATCGGGCAGTGTTTTGTTATCCTGTGCATAATGTCGCTATGGGTTAGTACCAACTTGATGGCACCTAACAACAACAATTAAATGTATATATATGTATACTGAGTCCTGGTGTGGCATTGTGGGTTAATGCACTGGACTGCAAAGTCAGTTTGAACCACAATGTTGGTGGTTCAAGCTCACCAGCCACTCCTTGGAAACCCTATGCAGTGTTGCTATGGGTTTGAACCGACTCAATGACACACAGCAAATATGTATCTATGTTCATCTGGTGATAGTGGTGTGTGTGTGAGTGTGGGGTGGTTGTGTGTTGGTTGTGGTGGTGGTAGAAATGACATGGCTGTTAGCTGCCAAAGAACAGGCTAGACTCATGGTGATCCGCATGTACAACCAAATGAAATGCTGCTCGATTTTGCACCATCTCCATGATTAGTTGCAGATTGGACTGTTGTGATCCGCAGGGTTTTGATTGACTGATTTCAGGAGTAGATTACCAGGTCTTTCCTCCTAGTCCTTTTTAGTCTGGAAGCTCCCCTGAAGCCTGTTCAACATCAGAGCAACACACTAGCCTCCACTGACAGACAGGTGGTAACAGTGCTTCAGATGCGTGGCTAGGAATCAAACGCAGGTCTCCCACAAGGAAGGCGAGAAGTATACTTCTTAACCATCATTGTCTACCAGGAATGAGTGGTGGTGGTTATGTGCTGTGGCGTTGGTTCCAACTCATAGCAACCCTGGAGAGGGTTTCTGAGGTTGTAAACCTTTATGGAAGCAGAAAGCCTCATCTTTTTTCTGCAAAATGGCTGGTAGTTTTGAACTGCTGATCTTGAGGTTGGCAGCTTGACTTGTAACCACTACGCTACCAGAGCTCCTAGGGAAAGCTTACTGGCAGATGGAGATAAGTACAAGTAGGACAGGTTATGACACTGCCCTAAAAGACATAGAGAGGTGAGAAGGTCTAGAGGATATGTACAAGAAAGGACTGAAGTGGTGGGAGAAAAGCTAGACAGCAGTGTTTGACTTTTTAAATAATATTTTACTGTGTTTTTTGGTAAGGGTTTACACAGCACTTTAGGTTCCCATTCAACAATTTCTACATAAGTTGTTCAGTGACATTGGTTACAATAATGTGTGAGGATTCTCAATTCTGGTTGTGCCTTTTCCATTCATCTAGTTTCTCTGTCCCCTTACATTTTCATCATCTTCTTCTTCTTTTTTTTTTTTTTTAAAGTCATTGTTAACTATTTGGTCTCATAAAAGTGATGGAACACTGTAGTTGGGGTGCTATTATTTTTTTAGACATGTTTTTATTTAGTCTCTGTGACTTCAAGGTTTAGCTTAGTTTCAGTAAAGGTTTGAAAAGTATTTCAGGACAAAATAGTCTCATGGACTCCTCCAGTCTCAAGCAGTCCAGTAGGTCTGCTTTTTTTTTTGTTGTTGTTGAATTTTTAAAAATTTGAGGAATGTTTATGGCACAGAGAATTTATTTGATATGATTCGCTTATCCATAGTCTTCGTAACTCCCATCAAATGACTGGGTGGGATCATGCAAGTGGGATGTGTGGGACTCTAGTGCATGTATTAGCTGGTTTTGCCATTCCACTGTGATTAAAATCAGCCAAGTAGGATCAGAGGGTCTAAAGACCATCAAAAAAGAAGAACCATAACCTAAAATGGTGGGCTATAAAGGTATGAAGTGACTGACTTACAAGTTTTCAAGAGGGAGTTTAGTTTCACAGTGTGCTGGGGAAGGTAGAATCCCCACTAAAGAGTTGTCATCTTGTCTAAATGGGTCTGGTGAAAAGAGATGGGGATAAGATTCTTATGATTCAATAGTGAATAATTGTTATCATGACTAATTACAACTGTCACAACTGTAACGGTAGAAGTTTTGTAACAAAAATGGGGGAGTAGTTAACTTTACATTCCAGGAACACAGAACCCTAGGACCATCAAGGAAGAAGAGCACAAGCAGAATGTGGGATTCTATCCAGAGAAGCAGTGACACCAGAGATGAAGGCAGAGATGATAACATGGGGAAATAGAGCAGCTGAGGACTCTGGACTCATGGAAAGAGAGGGGCCGGATACTGGAAGCCAGGAGACAGGCTTGCAGAATGTGCCTTTTGGTTGTTTAAATGATTATATATTCCTGAGTGTTTTGGTGCACATCCAAAGAAACCCCACAAAAAACAGATGGAATAGAAGCAAATACTGTTGAATGAAGATGCATGGAGGAGATTGTAATTATTGCAATGAAATGATGAGTTCAAAACCGATGTTCTGCCATGTAAACTATCACTCAATTCACAATAAAAATTTTTTTAAAAAGAAAGAAGAGCCATGAGTAGAGTGTGAAGTGTGAAGTCTCTATGTGGAGAAGCGGCAGAGGCAGCAAAGGCAATAACATGAAGAGACAGAGCAGTGATGTCCCAGCTCATTAAACTGGTAAAGCTGTGTGCCTTTGGGCAGGAAGCTGATGCAAAACTGGATGCCCTTTGGACATGTATCAGCAGCACTAAAGGAGCTGTCACACTTGACTGAACAGAGCAGAGGCCAAGGGTTGTGTGGTTGGGAGGCAGAGGACCAGAGAGAGGTATGCCTGGGTCCTGCTGAGAAGAGGTGTCCCTGATCGAGAACTGCTGTATCTTGAATTATTCCTGATCCTAAATTGTACCCTGTTCACTTCTCTAATTAACCCTATAATCATGATGTTGCCTATATGTTGTGTGTGGCCACGGCAATGTTTTATTGAGCCCAGCAGAGAAATAGAGTTGGGATGCTTGGTGTCGGAATAAAGAAGATGGAGGGTACAGGCATGTTTGACCTTTGCCTCATAGGAATTGACCTTGTGAAGTTTAAGTCTCCTTCCCCTGTGTGAAGCCGGAACAGGTCAGACATGGCCTTCACACCATTTTTGCAATGTTTAATTTGAACGAATACTTTTCTATCAAGATAATGACAGTTTTGCACTTCTGGGTTGTCCCTCTTCCTAAACTCATGTGAGGCTCTTGGGTTGAGGGAACTGTTTCCTTCTCTACCCTGGGAAGGGCCATGAGACTGACTCTGAGCATTTACTGGGTCCCTTCTTCACTGGGGCTAGTGCTACAGGATAGTCCTTAATGCTTCCTGCTTCCTTAAATCTCTGAATGGTAAAAGAAGAGTCTTATTAAGGACTATCAGCTTAGAATAAATATTAGAAGATACAATGGAACAGAAAAAAGAAATGTGAATTCTGGGTGATTGATACTGAGGAACATAAGCCAAAGACACTTTCTTGGCCTTAATAGTTGATCATGTAAAAACAAGTGTGTTTGGAGATGCTTGGATTTGTAATTTTAGGGCTTGAGGTTGGCCAATTGGTCTTGGGACCTTTAATCAACCTCACCGGGTTATTGTAAGGAGCAAAAGACACTGTGTGTTTGAAAGGGCTTTGTGAACTGTGAAGCGCTACACCAATGGTTATAGGATAAGCCCTGGACTATGGACTTCAAGCCCTCCAGCTGCTTTTCAGAAGCAGTATGAGTTGGAAGAAACTCAATGGCACTTAATAACAACAACATTGAAAAGAGACTAGGAGGCTTTAACAATGAACACGTGAAATTAGCAAGGTACTAATGGCCAAGCCTAGGTCTCTGGTGGCACATTTGTGTTAAATCTTTGACTTCTACCTGAAAGGTTGGTAGTTCAAACCCAGCCCTCCCAGAGGTACCCTGGAAGTCAAGCTTAGTGCGTTGCTTCTGAAAGGTTACAGCCTTGAAAACCTTTTGGAGCAATTGTATTCACACACACGAGGCTGCCATAAGTTGAGTCCACTTGAAGCAATTAACAACAATGACCAACTGCTTCCATAAAGATTACAGGCAAGAAAACCCTATGGAGCAGTTAAATTTTGTAACACGTGGCATGGAATCAGAATCGACTTGATGGCAACAGGTTTGGTTTCTTAGCTTCTGGTAGCCAAAGAAAATTAATCTGATATCCATTTTTGGAGCACCATTCTGTACTTGTCAATTGTTTCTGAGGCACCCTGTGGTATTCAGTTCTCAAAGTCACATTTTAAGAGAGACATTGGCAAACAGTTGCTGTTTTAGAGAAAGTTGCAAGAATAGCTTACTTACGTCTGAGAGTCATGGCATAGAAGGGATGATATAAGGACTTGGAGGATGTTTAGTCTGTAGAAAAAAAAATAAAATAAAGACTGAGCTAGGATGAGGTAGCTGTTTCCAAATATCTGAAAGCTATCCTGCAGAAAGATGGTAAGATTCAGTCTACCTTGCTAGTGGTGTACCCAGCACCCACGGATGGGAGTTACTAGAGGAAGATTTGGGAGCAATAGGAACCTTTCTAAGGCTTAGAGAGCTATTTCTAAATGGACTTCCTGAGAAGGCTGCCTGTAGGAGGAGTTTTCAAGGAGACGTAGCAGCGGCAGTGCCAGGCTGCTTTAGACAGGCATCCGGACGCTCTGGCTGGGAAGTTGGTCTGAGTGTTAGCTGTTGTTACCAGTTGCTGTCCAGTTGATATCAACTCCTGGCAACCCCATGTGTGCTGAGTAGCTCTGCTCCATAAAGTTGAAAGGGCTTTGTGAACTGTGAAGCGCTACACCAATGGTTATAGGATAAGCCCTGGACTGTGGACTTCAAGCCCTAACTTGACAGGCCTGTCTTCTGAGGCACCTTTGAATGGGTTTGAACCATCAATCTTTTGGCAAGTGATTGAGTGCTTAACTATTTGTACCACCAGGAACTCAGAGTTCTCTGTGAGCTCCCTCTAATCCTGAGATCACAATGTATTCCTTCTGATCTGCTTCCCTTGCTATTTTTGGTGACTTTGTTGAAGTCTCTGCGTGGTATAAACAGTTAACACACTCAGTGGCTAACTAACTGGAAGGTTGGAGGTTCGAATATACCCAGAGGCACCTTGGAAGAAAGTTCTGGTGATCTACTTCTGAGGAGAATCAACCTTTGAAAACCCTATGGGGGCACAGCTTTACTTTGGCACACATGCCGTGACTCTAAGTACAAATTTACTCTTCTGAAACTGGCTTCTTGTTAACTTTCTGCTCACTCTTTAGTGTTTCAGATTCAAACACACTTTCATAATAATTGACAATCGGATTTAATGAAAAGTAGGAGGTAAGAACATGTAGAAACAAAGGTGCTTTTGTTACTTTTAAGGACACCTAGTAAGTAACCTGTTAATGGGAGGTAGGAACAGGAACTTGGTCATATATAAATTAGAGAATTTTGTAAACGCTAAAGCAAATGGGTAGACTTTTTCAAAGCTCATTGTTTAAAATACAAACATAACTGCTAAAGGTCTTTGTTCTGAAACGAACCAGCATTTTCCTTGTTTACACAACTCTTTTGTTAGCTACAGAGATTCAAGAAAATTCTCACTGTAAGTGTTCCCACTACTTTTCAGAGTCCTAATTTAAGTGCTTTGCTGACTTCGTTGTATGAAATTTTGTACAGCAGGTGTTTTCTTGATTCCTTGACTCCAGAAAAGTCATTTTTCTTGAGGAAAATACTTTTCACACATACTGTTGCAGCTGGGAGGGTGAGAGGATAGATGAACCTCCTCAGTTGAGTGGGCAGCTGAGCTATTTAGGTCTTTTGTTCTGCCCCCAAGCAGCAATTATGCATCTGTCTCGCTGTGCCCCACCTCAAACATCGCCACCATCATTTCAGAAACCTCCACCTAGACTCTGAGGCATAAAATAGATCTCTTGGCAGATCCAGGTGGAAGGAGGGGGTAAGAGTGGGTAGGAGTGAGTAACATTTTGGTTAGGTTTCCTGAGACCAGGATGACAACAGGGAGAAGACTGAACATGCAGGGTGGGGGGCCTGGAGCTCCGGAGCCTTGGTGAATTGTGGCAAGAAGATCCCAGAGAGAGAAAAATGATGACTTTCATTCCAGGGGACTGGCAAGTGAGCACAGGCAGCACCATCAAGTTGGCTCGGACTCACAGCAACGTCTATATAGGGTTTCCAAGGCTGTAAATCTCTGTGGGAGCAGAAAGCCTCATCTTTCTCTCACAGATCATCTGGCAGGCTCAAACCACCGACCTTGTAGGATAAGCCCAGTGCTTATCCTACAGAGCCACTGTGCTCCCAGGCAGGAAGGTAGGGGGCTGAAATGACATCAAAGCCCTCAGGCAGCTGCAAAGCATATTGGGCTTATCTTCTAAGGCCTATTTACCATTTAGTCCAAGAGCCTGGAGCTGCTGTGTTGAGCTCCAGACTGCAGACCACCAGCTGGCCTTCTTCTGGGATCTAAGCTCTAGGGAGAGTGGCCCGTCACCACTTTGCTTCCCGTTATGTTCTAGACCTGCTTCCTCTCCAGGTCTAAGGGTGCTCTTGATAAAATCACTTCTGGGTTGTTCTAAAGGCCTGATTTATCTCTTGTCATCCCAGAGTGCTCCTGTCCTTCCAGGATGATGTGGCACTGTGATTCTCAAACTTTCATGGACACAAGGATCCAGCTCATCTCCAGTGTATAAAGTCTCAGATTTCAGTGTCCCTCACTCAGGGATCTTGGTTCTGGAGGTCTGGGTGGGACTCAGGAATCTGCTCTTTCCTAAGTGTATGATGTAGGCGTCTGGGAGAGACAGAGCTGGGCTAATTAAATTTGTTACTTGTTGAGTAAGTTTGTTCTTATTTCTGAACCTTGGGGTTTTTTTTTTTTTTTTTTTTTCATCTATAAAATGTTATAAAACTTTACAGGGGAGTTTTCAGATGTCAATGAGTATGTATGAGTATAAAGCATTTACCACTTTTGATGGTCCCATGTGTGTCAGAGTAGAATATCCAGTGGGATTTCAATAGCTGATTTTTTTGGAAGTAGAATGTTAGAATTTTCTTCTGAGGCATCTCTGGGTGGATTTGAATCTCCAACCTTTTAGTTAGCAACTGTGCACATTAACTATATTTGATTGGGGCTTACTTAATAGTGCATTTGGGCTTCCCCGCCCCCTTTGAACACCAGAAAGGTGGCAATAAAGTTTTCAATTCCTCTTACTCTTGGCATATCAATGGTACCTCCCTTTCAGTGGACAATTGTGGAAAGACCACAGAACAGTCAAGAGGAGCCTGCATACTTCCAGTACCCTGTGGCTGATCAGACAATCTTGACTTCTCAAGCAATGGGGTGAAAAGCAACCACCAGAGATCAGAGGTCAGTTTTATTTGCAGTGAACCAAAGAATCAGACATACAAACACACAGTGCATTGAGAACAAGTCCACGGCACTCTAGGCAGGCAGGCAGGCAGGTGTAAGCAGGCAACCACCATTACAGAACAACGTGTGTAGGGGTGAGAGAGGCAATGTGGGTGGAGAATAAGGAGGGACAGATCTGGACCCTGGAACTGTGCCTCAATCGTGGCTGGGTAAGTCTGCAACAATGGACCACAGCTGAGGTGTTTCAGGACCCATCGCTTCAAACTATGCCCAGTACCACAGGGTTCCCTTAAAAAGGAACAGTTTTTTCCACTGGTGAGATTGAAGTCTTTCCTATCACACTGGCAATTAAAACAGGTAAAATAGGTTTGATACACAGAAGGGAATATGCTTACATTTTAGAGTGTGTGTGTGTATGTGTGTGTAAATGTGTACATAGGTGAAGGGCTTATTGAAAAATTTCTTTGTAGTGTTTCTTCCATGTTAACATCCCACCCACCCCACCCCACCCCCCTAATCAACTGGTTTCTGGGTGTGATTCATCCTCAAGAGGGAAGGAAGGTAGATTCTTTTCTGATCTTGGTTGAAGAGCTAGGAGCAGTCCTCCTGGGGGCTGCGGGGAAGCTTGGGGTTTGGTGGAAGACCCACAGGGACAACGAGCCGGCCTCCTATCTATGGCTGCAGCATTTACTCCAAATGAAGGCAATGTCATTGAAATGGGAAGGTCTTTAGAGCTCCTTCATTTGACAGATGGAAAGAGAGAGGTCCCAGAAGACTGATGGATATGTCCAGGGCCACGTGGCTGACATAGGACTGTTGCCCACTCCCCAAGTTGCTCTTGCTTTCCCCAACAGGGCTTCACCCCTCATATCATCATGGCACTTGGGTTGGCTCCCTTCCACAACAGCCTTTTGGAATATTCACCAGACTTTCCCAAGACAGAAGGGATTTGTCTTGTTTTCTGCAGAGACAGAAAAACACATCAGACTTCCATTAGTGGTTGCTTTCTTGGAATTAGGATTGGTTTATGCTACTCCTTTCTCTGGAGCCCTAGTGTGGTGCTGTGGGTTAATGCACTGGACTGCAGAGTGGGGTTGAATCATAAGGTTGGCGGTTCAAAATCACCAGCTGCTCCTTGGCAACCTTATACAGGATCGCTATAGGTTGGAACTGACTTGATTGCACTTAACAACAACAATAATCCTTTCTCTGAGCTACTCACCAAGCATTGAGGATGATGGTACAAAGAGAGGCACAAAGGGCTACTCCTTCCCATTCTATGGAAGAGGACAGTTGTGCTGTAAGCTGAGTCAGCAACTTGCTGTAGCAGTCTCTTCTCTTTAGTTGGGTCTCCTGCCTCTTGCCATCTGGAGGAGAAAAAAAAAAAATACTACAGGTTTTGAAATCTGCTTCCTTGTCAGATGACCCATCCTCTAGACCACACTATCTGTATCAAGCCTGAAGGCTATCTTGGTGGTTAGCATGGGTCAAAAGGGGCAACACCAAGACCATTGGGTCCTGTCAAAGTGTAGACTTAGCTTGGCTCCTACACAGGAGCCCTGGACAATGGCTTCAGAGAGGAATTCTGTGTTTGTTGATATGAGAACCAATGCTGAATGACAACCACTTGTTGTTCAATGCAACCAGCAAGGATAGACTTGATGTTATTCTGACTAGCAAATCTTGTGAAGAGTTGGACTAGGTGACATCTAAGGAAGGACCTTTACAACATGAGGAGATGATGATTTCAGAATTCAACAAAATTTTTGTTTTATCTGAAATAGCCTATTAGGAATTGTGCCTCCAATTAGGTTATGTTTGTGGAGTTTTATAAATTTATTGTGTTTTTGTTGATTTTCTAGAAACCAAACTCACTTAGCTGCCATGGCTTCTAGTCCCTCCTTTGTTCCTGATTCTGTTGATTTTATATTGAAACTAGTAATCCTTATGGTCTGGACTGTTTTAACTACTTTAAAATTCCCCACAGCTTTGCACTCATTAAAGTGCTTTATGCCTATGATGTAACTCAAAAGGTAAAGAGGAAGAGGAAGGACTAGTACTGATCAGAGAGGTTTAAATTAGGTGTTAAAGTTAAGGACAATTTCTTACTTTTTTTTTTTTTGAATAAGAACAATTTCTTGATTGGAGAGATTGAGGAACACTGGAGTTTTCCCTGACATTGCATTGTGAAGTACATCCTGTCATCTTTCCTGGACCTTTTAAACACAGGGAGGCCTATAGATAACAATCTGGTCCAAAGTTTTCTTAAGATTCCTTCTGATCCTCTGATTTTATGTACCCTCTAAAAGTGGTGGTATAGTTGATTATAAGTTGGGATTCATGGGATAAAGATGAGGCTTTCTGCTCTTGTAAAGATTTACTACCTTGGAAAACCTATACAGAGTCACTAGGAGTCGGAACCAACTCTATGGTACCTCCTCAAGGTAGAGTTGACCTTTAAGTTAACTTAAGAATGGAGCAATGCTTTCGAGACCTTCATTGCTGATGTCAAACAACTCAAAATGGGAAGAAACAGCTGCAAACATCCATTAATAATTAAAACATGGAATGCACAAAGCATGAATCTAAGAAAATTGGGAGTCATCCAAAATGAAAATGGAACACAATATCCTAGGCATTCGTGAGCTGAAATGGACTGGTATTGGCCATTTTGAGTCAAATAATCTAATGGTTTACTGACCTTGCAAGGACAAATTGAAAAGGAATGACATCACATGTGTTATCAAAAAGAGCATTCAAGATTTGTTTTAAGTATAAAGCTGTCTGTGATAGGATAATATCCATATGCTTACAAGGAAGACCAGTTAATACAACTATTATTCAAATGTACACACCAACCACTAAAGCCACTAATGATAAACTGAAGAATTCTACCAACTTCTTCAGTCTGCAATTGATCAAACATGTGATTGAAATGCGTTGAGAATGACTGGTTATTGAAAGTTGGAAACAAGGAAGAAGGATCAGTGGTTGGAAAATATAACTTTGGTGATAGGAATCATGGTAGAAATGCCTTGATAGAATTTTGCAAGGCCAATGACATAGTTATTGCAAATACATTTTCTCAAGAACATAAATGTCGACTTTACACACCTGGACCTCACCAGATTGAATACACAGGCATCAAATTGACTACAGCTGTGGGAAGAGATGGTGAAGAAGGTTAATAACATCAGACAAAATAAGGCTAGGGAGGACCACCAAGTGCTCATATGCAAGTTCAGGCTGAAGCTGAAGAAAATTAAAACAAGTCCACGAGAGCCAAAATATGACCTTGAATAGATCCCACCTGAATTTAGCGACTATCTCAAAAACAGATTTGTTGCATTAGACATTAATGACCGAAGAGCAGAAGAGTTGTGTGGATGACATTGAGAACACCATATAGGAAGAATGCAAAAGATTATTACAAAGACAGGAAAGAAAGACGAGACCAAAATGGATGTCAGAAGAGATTCTAAAACTTGCTCTTGAGCTTAGAGAAAGTAAAGCAACTGGAAGAAATGATGAAGTAAAAGATCTGAACATAAAATTTCAAATGTCAGCTAGAGAAGACAAAGTCAAGCATGTATGTTCAAAGACCTGGACTCAGAAAACCAAAATGGTAGAATATACTCAGTATTTCTCAAGCTGAAAGAACTGAAGAAAAAAAAATCGAACCTGTTGTTGTTAAGTTCCATCAAGTTGTTTCCGACTCGACTCACAGCCACCCTCTGCACAACAGAATGAAATACCGCCTGATCCTGGGCCATCCTTACAATTGTTATGTTTGAACCTATTGCTGCTGCTGCTGCTACTTTGTCAATCCATCTCATTGTGGGGGAGGGAGGGGAGGGAAGGGAAGGGTTTATATTCTTTTCTTGCCCACTCTCACTTTACTAAGCATGATGTAGATCTCCAGAGATTGGTCCCTCCTGATAAGATGTTTGAAGTATGAGACAAAGTTTTGCCATCCTGGCTTCTAAGGGGAATTCTGGTTGTACTTCTTCCAACACAGATTTGTTTGTTCTTCTGGCAGTCCATGGTACTTTGAATATTCTTCTCCAACACCGTAATTCAAATGCATCGATCCTTCTATGGTTTTCCTTATTTATTGTCCAACTTTTACTTGCATATGAAGCCATTGAAAATACAAAGGTTTGGGTCAGGCACACCTTAGTTCTCAAACTAACAGCTTTGCTCTTGAACACTTTAACGAGGTCTTGTGCAGCTGATTGTTGTTGTTAAGTGCTTTTGAGTTGGTTCTGACTCAGAGCAACCCTGAATAGGGTTTCCAAAGGGTGGCTGATAAGTGTGAACCGCTGGCCTTGTGGTTCAAACCAATCTTCAGTGCAGTGCTTTATCCCATAGCGCCATAATACGTTGTCGAATTTCTTGACTGCTGCTTCCATGAGTGCTGATTCTGGATCCAAGCAAAATGAAATCTTTAACAACTTCAGTCTTTTTACCATTTATCATGATGTCATTTATTGGTCCAGTGGTGAGGATTTTTGTTTTTTATTATATTGAGATGCAATCCATACTGAAAGCTATGGTCTTTGATCTTCAAAATGAAAATACTTTAAGTCTTCCTCACTTTCAGCAAACACAGTTGTATCAGCTGCATATCACAGGTTGTTAATGAGTCTTCCTCCAACCCTGATATCACGTTCTTCTTTATATAATAATCCAGTTTCTTAGATTATTTCTTCAGCATTCAGATTGAATAAGTATGGTGAAATGATAAAACCCTGACACACACCTTTCCTGATTTTAAATCATTCAGTATCCCCTTGTTCTGTTGGAATGACTGTCTTTTGGTCTGCACAGATTCCTTATGAGCACAATTAAGTGTTCTAAAATACTCATTTTTTTGCAATGTAACCCACAGTTTGTTATGATCTGCACAGTTGAAACTCTTTGCATTGTCAGTAAAGCCTAAGTAAACATCTTTCTGATATTCTTTGCTTTCATACAAGATCCATTTGATGTCAGCAATGACATCCCTTCTGAATCCGGCTTGAATTTCTGACCATTCTCTGTCAATGCACTGTTGCAACCATTTTTCGAATTATCTTCAGCCTAAGGGGCACCAGAAGGAGCTCTGGTAGCGTAGTGGTTACGAATCGGGCTGCGAACCTCAAGGTCAGCAGTTTGAAACTACCAGCTGTTCCCTGGGAGAAAGATGAGGCTTTCTGCTCCTGTAAAGATTTACAGCCTCGGAAACCCTGTTCAGGGTCACTATGAGACGGAACCGACTCCACGGCTCATAACAACAACAAAGGGGTAAGAGAGGAGTCCTGGGGGTGGCGCTGTGTGTTAATGCGCCAGAGTTCAAAGTCGTTTGAACTGCAACGTCAGCAGATCAAGCTCACCAGTTGCCACTCGGAAAGCCTATACAGGGTCGCTATGGGTCGGAATCGACTCAACAGCACTTAACAACAACAACAACAACAAGGGGCAAGAGAAGAACCAAATCTTAATAGAAAATCTTTCCTTTCTTCTTGACTTGTGTGTTTCCCTTATGTTCTCTCTCCCCTCATAAACTCTTTTTGAGTTTCCCAAGTGCAGCTTCCAGAAGTTTCTCTCTTCCTTCAAGAAAATGGAGTCTAGGAAAATCTTACCAAGTTAATTTTTGGCAGGACCAATTTTCGGCAGGTCACCTGCCTTTGAGAACATCTAACAGATTCCCATAAAGGTTATTTATTTATTTATTCTTGCTTTGGGGGAAGATGGGCATTCCTATCTAGTTTGTTTTTCCCTGTGTCCTGAATCTTGCTCATAAACATCTTAGAAGGGACACTTGAGCTAGAGTCCTCTGAAAGGTCAAGGAGGCTTTGGCTGATAGAGCCAATATATTGCTCTGTTTGTGCCTCTGTAGCACCCCAAAGCAACATGGCTCCAACACGGCAAAGAGCTGAAAAGAGAAGGAGAACAGGGTAATGGTGATGCTTTGTCCTTCAACTACTCATTGTTCTCCTTGAGAAAGTGTGCCAATTGTAACCACTGGGGTATACTAGGAAACATTGTTTCATCCTGTTACAAAAAACCCAGAATCAACAGTTTTTACAGACCACTCTGTTCCAAGGAAGCACAGAAAAGAAAAATAATATTGCATAGACAAGGAAAGGCGAGTGTGCAGAGACTTGGCCGCCCCCCGTCTCCCGGGAGGGCTTGCCAAGAGTTCTTATATAAATGCCAGTGAGCTCATGTATTTTCACGCTCATCAGCAGATCCTGAGCTTCAGGGCCAGGGGTTAGGCTGGAGGAGGAAGCTTAGAAGAGATGGTATTCTTCCAAAGAGGGGGCGCTTTGGGAAGAAAACATGTTCCTGCTCATAGTATAATGGAAGCAATTTTCATTGCCATGTCAATCAACAAAGATTTTCATTTTCTCGTGGCTGTAATATCAGGAACGGAAAAGATGATGCTTGGTTTTATGGGGAAAGAAGGTGGTGGTGGTGGGGGTGTTTAATGAGTCAAAGGTATGCAGATGTGCACTGGGGGATAGAGATAAGATGCCTTCCTCTTGATATGTTGTCAGTCAGATAGGTGCTGAGTTAGGTCCACCACCTCCAGCCTGGTAATCAGGCCTTGGTTCAGTGTCAGGCCTTCGTTGCTAGTGGATGCCCCTTCACTCTATTGTGTTCTTGGTGAAAGCTTACACCGCAAGTTAGGTTCCCGAAAATATCAACATAAATTTGTTTAGTGACATTAGTTAGTTACATTTACTTTCTTTTTAATTGTGTTCTGTTCGTTCCCTTTCAAATACTCTAGTTCCCCTGTCTTCTTTCCTCATCTCTGCTTTTGAGTAATTGTTGACCTTTTGGTATCATGCTGATGTTACTTATGTAGGACAGCGAGCTTACGGGTACCATCCTTTATGTTGTGTATCACTCTGCTTTTCACTAAGAGGTGACTTCGGAGAGATAGGCTCAGTTCTAAGTTTAGTCTCAGGGCAATAGTCTCAGGAAGTTCTTGGTTCTCTACTTTCAGTTTGTCCGGATTTTATTTTATTTTTTTTAGTAAGAATTTGAGTTCCACTCCATATTTTTTTCCCTTTCTACCTGGGAACCAACTATTGTGACTTTGGTCAGATGGTGAGTGATGATAGCTGGGTACCATCTAGTTCTTCTGGTCTAAGTAGATGAGGTAGTGGCTCGTATAGATTTGTTTTTTCTCTGGGCTTTTGGTTACCTTAATGTTTTACTCCCAGAAAGTAAAAACCCATAGCTGTGTCTTAGATGGCTACTCACAAGCTTTTAAGACCCCAGAAGTTGCTCACTTCACTGGGATGCAGAACAGAATTTTTGTGAACTATGTTATACTGATTGATTATCCGTCCATCCATTGATGAGCATTTTGATTGTTTCCATTTATTTGTTATTGTGAATAAGGCAGCAATGAACATAGGTGGGCATATGTCTCTTTGTGTCATTATTTTTAAGTGTTCCTAGGATATATACCAAGAGCCTTGAAAGCACATTAGTTAAAGCACTCGACTACTAACCAAAAGGTCGGCAGTTTGAAACCAGCATCCACTCCTTGGTAGAAAAATACAGCAATCTGCTTTTATAAAGATTTCAGTCTGGGAAATCCAATGGGGCAGTTTTATTCTGTCCTAAGGAGCTCTGGTAGCGTAGTGGTTACGAATTGGGCTGTAAGCCGCAAGGTCAGCAGTTCGAAACTACCAGCTGTTCCACGGGAGAAAGATGAGGCTTTCTGCTCTCATAAAGATTTACAGCCTCGGAAACCCTGTACAGGGTCGCTATGGGTCAGAACTGACTCCACGGCACATAACCCAAAACTATAGGGTTGCTAGAGTCCTGCTGTAACACTGTGTGTTAATGTGCCAGACTGCAAAGCTGTTTGAACTGCAAGGTCTGAGGTTCAAACTCACCAGCTGCTCTTCAGAACCCTATACGGGGTCGCTATGGGTCAGAACCGACTTGATGGCACTTAACAACAACAACATAGGGTTGCTATGAGTTGGAATGAACTCAGTGGACTTAGGACTGGGTCATAGGTATAGTTCTATTTCTAGTTTTTTGAGAGAAAGCCATACCATTTTCCATAGCAGGTTTATAGTTCCACCAGTAATGGACAAGGGTTCCAATTTCCCCATATCCGTGAGCTAGACTGTTTCTTGAAAAGGAAACACACTGCATCCATTGACTGAGACAGGCTGGAAATTCTGCAATCTGCTGTCACTCATTTCACCTGCTTCCCTTTCATTTGACAGAATCCCTGAGCCCACAGACCTAAGCAACCATCCAGAACATCTGCTACCAGCCGCCCTGATCTCAGCGGCTAAGCACACAGCAAGGAAAATGATACCTGCTTTTCTTATTCTTTGCTGTTAAACATTTTATCTTACCCTGTTTAAGCGAGTCCGTGCTTTTCAACCAGGCTTTCCAGACGTTCTCTTGGGGGTTGACACACTTCCAGTTCAGTTATGCCCCAGTGGAGGGGGAGGCTCTGTCTGCACAACTTAGTAGCTTTCTCCTCCCCAAGTCTAGCTTCATATTCTTCACATGATGGGTGCAGTAACTGTTGTGTGTGTTTTTAAAACAGTTGAACAATGAGTTTGCAGATATGACAAATTCTATTGTTTGGCCTGTTCCGAATAATACTGTGCCTAGCCTTTCTGTAGCTACTAATGCTTTAAACAATTCCCATTTCAGAAATAAGAACCTGCATTGTTCTGTTGAATTTCTAACTCCTCTGGGTGCTCTGCACTTTCTCTCTGGCATCATTAGTGCTTATAACACTTCCCAATTTAGTGTCTTCTGAGAATTTACTGTGCCGTTTACCTTCCTCTTTCCAGATCAATCAAGGTTTTTTTGGGTTCGACCCAAAACTTTCTCCTCATGAGTGATAGAGTGATGTCCTGATTAACGTATTTGGGTAATAACTGGAATCAGTCAGTTAAGAAATGGCAGAGCTTGGATGCACACCACTGTGAGATCTTCCTCCAACAATGTGGCTGACAGATGAATCCTTTATCACGTCAGAAAGGATTCCCCATGATGGTGTATGCTTTTGGTGTGAGCTGTCATGATGCCTATAAGGTATTTTAAAATATTTCATAAAAAGAGATGAAAACAAATAATGGCAAACTGTTAACAATTATTCAATCTAAGTGATAAGTATGTGGGTGTTCATGATATTCATGACTCTGTTGGAAAATTTTCATAATAAAAATAAATTATTCCCAGATGTTTAATTCCAGTTAAGTATATTTAACCAGCAGGGAGTAGGGCTTCAGGAGGCTAACAGGGAAGGATGGGAGGTGGGAATTGCTTAATCCTCTTAGGTTTATTATGACTATCTTAATGTTTGCATGTAGCAGAAAATGATGCTAGGAAATCCCAACAGTCACTCAATGACACCGTCTGCTAGTTACACTCTCCATTCACATATTATTCTCTGAGTTGAAAGACTGCCTCTTAATCCTTTTACCTCAAGTATGTTGGGGAGAGTAGAAATATTCATCAGAAAACTTTCTTCACGTGCCATTTTGAAAATACTGTTTAGTCCCTCACCAGAAGACGCAGACTTTCTGGAATCCCCTTCTGAATTGTCACTTCTATTATGGGTTTTAAAAACTCTTTTCATTTTGTATTGTCTAAGGTAAAAAGAAATGACCATTTTTATTACCCCTCCTTTTGTAATTCTTGCTAAGATTTGATTTTTCAGAAGTTCTGTTTTTTCCCCCCACTAGTCTAGAAGCAGTCTATTTTGACTCTCTAAAATGATTCATCTTTACTACAAAATTTTTCTCCCAAAAGCATTTTAAAAGGACACTTCTAATCTTGAGTCCACCTTTAGATGTCAGTTGCTAAATTCTGATGTTTCACTACCTGACCATAGTCTACTTGTTGCTGATCTTTAATATGGTCTCTGTATATCTTTTAATATGATCTTTTTAATATGATGTGAATGATCTGGTTGAGTTCTTCACCAGATGTTCATTGTCAGATGTCTGTTTTTGGAGTAGCTGGGTATAGCCCAGCTGGTACCTTGGAGAGAAGTCCTAAGAAGAAGAGAGGTGAGTAAGGAGTGCATGCAGCTCCTGCTGTTCAGACATGCTCCTTCTCCTCAGTGTGTCCCTGCACCAGGACAAATGAATGTGATTTTCCACTGCAGCTCTGCATAAGGGACGAAAGGGGTCTCAATTTGAGAGACAGAGATTCCAGATCACTCAAGAAGGAAGCCAGTCAGACACAGAGGACTGGCTCTGAGATAATAAATCTCTGTCACCATGCTTGAAGCTTAGGGGAATAAGTGATGGTACTGTAGTCACCAACATGGTCTTTGAAGTCAGATACTGACAGACCTGCATCCTGGATCTGCTAGTGTGATAGAAGCTTGTTTCTCAGTTTCCTCATTTGTTAAATGGGAGAACCTTAATGCACCAACTTCATCAGGTTTCTGTGGAGTTTAAAAATAGGCTTTAGACTTGGCAATAAGTTGTAGCTGTTATTTACTAACAATGTCGTTAATACTTGGACATTTCTGTCTGACGACTAGACTCAACTTTTTTTCTTTTTATGAATTTCTCTTTTTATCTATATTGTTCAGTATAACTCACCTCCTTTGTCCAGATAAACCTGCTAAACCAGTTCTCCATCTCCTTTCATCTTATGAATCTGTACCTTATTATGCTGCCTTTTTACTGGGTTGGCACACCACTTCTGTGCTGCCCTTTTATTCTTTGTCGATTCTGAACTGATCTCTAAGAAGTGGAGAACAAATATCTCTGACTTTCTGTCCAAGATGAATTTCATATTTTCTGAATCATGAAGCTGCCCTCCGTGTGACCTAGAAAACCCTTTGATGATCCATATTTAGCTGTATCCATCACTCAACAGATGTCTGTGTAGTTAAAGGCTCCCATGAGCTCCCTGTACATCCTGTGGTTTCAAGTTCCCGAGTTGTGAGTTAAAAAGCTTTCATCCCCTTTACCCTCCACTCTACCCAGTCCAGGGTAGAAGAATGATGCTCTTTGGCAGGTGCCCACTTTAGCGATTCATTCATGAATTTAGCAAATTCATTGTAGACTCATTGGTTGGTCTACTCCATGTTTGATACTAGGCTGGGTATGATCCTCTTTGCGTTCAAGTAGGATTTTCCTAATTTGACCCATTTAATCTTTCTTATTTTCTGGTTCTCTCTCTAGTATCTGTGTTGAGCATCTAGATAAATGGTCTCTACTATCTGTAATGAGTCCTGACCTTTGGGAGACTTAGAGGTGTACTTTCAAACTGTGATGCCTTGCACCTGCCATTGTATACATAGATTTCAGGATAGCAACATGGGTCCATCCTGAGCTCCAGCTAAGGGAGTTTAGTTAGCAGATAAGGCTGATGGGCTCTGCTTGCTGCCCTGCACCATGGACATGAAGAAAGAAGTAGTAGCCAGGGTAGAATGCCCAGCAAGTTCAGCAGTTAACTTCCAAAACCCTTTGGTTTTCTATATCCTTGGTTTCCTGTAGAGATGCCCATGAGGAAAGATGCCTCTGCATTTGGAGCTCTCTGGATCTTCCCATTAGATAGCATCTCTTGGCATCTGAAAGGCAGCTTGCCATTCTGTTCTGCTGTGGAACACAGATGGCCCAACCCACGCCTATCACTAATGAGGATCACATGCAGAGCCTCCTTGCTGTAGGCTCCCTTCAACAACCTCAGCCGTCCTTCCCTGGCATGCTGGTCACTGTTGACCATGACATTTAAGCCTGTTGCTCTCCCACTCATATTGCTGAAGAGAATGGATACTAGGTAGGTCCTTGGAAATGAGTGCTGCTCAGATAGAACTTGAAAACATGCAGGATTAAGGGATAGCTGTCAATCTGACCACAAGAGTGAGGTTTTGGGATCCAGCTGTCCATGGAGGTTATTGAGGATAAACATGAACAAGTACTGAAAATTCTTAAGGAGCCCTGGTAGGTCAGCAGTGCAAATCTACCAGTTGCTTCACAGGAGAAAGATGAAGTTTTCTGTTTCTGTAAGATTTATAGCCTCGGAAACCTTCAACAGGATCACTATGAATCGGAACGGACTCGACGGCACACTAACTGCATCACCACTGGAAGTTCTTTGGAGAAACATGATTCAGTGCTTCTACAGAGGCTGGTCAGGTAGATCAATTTGTTCATGCCATGTATCACCCAGGATGATAGTAGGGTTGAAAACAAATAGATGAGAATACTAAAATACACTGGAAAAAAAAATGTAAATTTTGATGTAAGGCAGATCCATGTCAAGTCCTAGCTTTACCACTTACCATCTGTTTGACCTTGGGCAAATGACTGCCCCTTTCTATATGTGAGTTCCTTTATCTCTGAGGATGAAATGGAATAGCACACTAAACAACTTTGACACAATATTTGATAGCTAGCTATTATACCCACTGCTGCCGAGTCAATTTCATCTCATAGTGACCCTGCAGGACACAGGGAAACTGCTCTTTCAGGTTTCCAAGGTTGTAAATCTTTATGGAAGCATACTGCCTTATCTTTCTCCTGTGGAGCAGGTGGTGAGTTTGGACCACCGACCTTTTGGTTAGCAGCCCAATGCGTAACTTTCTGTGCTATCACATCTCCTTATTTGGTACCTAGTAAGCAATAAAGGAGGAGTCCTGGTGTGTCGCCGTGGGTTAATGTGCCACACTGCAAAGCTGTTGGAACGGCAAGGTTGGTGGTTCAAGCTCACTAGCTGCTCCTCGGAAATCCTATACAGGGTCGCTATAGGTCAGAACTGACTCAAAGGCACTTCACAACAACAAAAAGCAATAAAGGAGTCCTGGCGTGGCGCTTAGTATAAGCACTCAACCACAAGGTCGGCAGTTCAAACTCACTAGTCGCGCCTTAGAAGCCCTGTATAGGGTCGCTGTGGGTCGGAACTAATTCAACAGCACTTAGCAACAACAAGAAGCAATAAATGGGAATTTTGTTTCCTATCTTCATTTCCTGCTTTCTCTCCATAATAGGAAGTTGAAGATGCACTCCATTGTGGTGGAATGTCAAGATGAACTTTAAAAAAAGCAAAAACGCCCCATGTAAATTCCATATAATATTTTGATCGATCTTGTTTTATCTAAAACTTGATTGGTATTTGAGATATGAGAGTTTCTTTTCCCTTGCTATTGCTTGTCTGATGCAGGTCTGATATTAGTGACTAGGAGAAGTGTTCCAAACAGCTAATCTGAACCCCATTAGCAATGCAAATTCCCTTGTGGTTTTAATACTGTAATTCATTCAGTGCTATGACTCAAAAACTATCAAGGCAAAACCAGCATCACCACCAGCTGCCGTTAGAGGCCTTGTATGGTGCTGTAGGATAAGTACTGGACTGCTAACTGTGAGGTCAGTGCTTCAAACACACCTGCTACTCCTTGGAAAACCTATACAAGGTAGTTATGAGTCTGAACCAACTCGAAGGCACTTAACACTACCACCAGTTATCCTGAAGGGTGCAAGGGTGCTTGGGGTCGTCAGTGGGTCAGGTCAAACCTGCCATAGATTAAGTCTCTTCTATCTGGTCAGTAAGGAGCCTTAGTAGTGTAGTGGATTACAAGCTGTGCTGCTAACCACAAGGTCAGTAGTTAGAGTCTACCAGTCACTGCGTGGGAGAAAGATGGGGTTTTCTGCTCCTGTAAAGGAGCTCTGGTAGTGTCATGGGTATTAAATGAGCTGCTAATCTCAAGGTCTGCAGTTTGAAATTACCAGCGGTTCTGCGAGAGAAAGATGAGGCTTTCTGCTCCAGTAAAGATTTACAGCCTGGGTAAACCTTGTACATGGTTGCTATGGGTCAGAGTTGACTCGACAGCTCTTAACTAACTTAACAATGAGGTACAGCCTCAGAAACCCTATACAGGGTGGCTATGAGTCAGAACTGACTTGGTGACACATAACCACCACCACCACCATCTGGTCAGTACCCAATGATACAGAAATTTCTTGGAAAGTTGTTTTTCATTCTTTCTGAAAACAAGGGACACTAAAATATGCTGCTGGAAAGGAAGTAGTAGACCTTTTAATTTAACATTGATGCCTACACATTTTCAACATCCTTTCAGCCCTTGTTATCCACTCAGCAGGTCGAAGATTTTTCTATAAGAGCAAGTGGGATGTTTATTCTCCACAAGCAGCCCTCCCATGTTAGACCAGCTCTAAGGGGAGTCATTCAGTTGAAAACACAAACAAACAAACAACCTTTCTACAATTATGCTCTTTAGGCCTGGCTATGGAGCTACACAGATCAAGTTGGACCCCTGATAAATATTACGTCCTTCCTTTAATTTTTCTGTTTTCTAAGACTTGGCCACTCAGAGTCTACATCTTTGCTTGAAAAAGTAACAATAAAAGTAGTCAAACAATTACGCAGAAAAAATTAGAAAGAATGTCTTAGAATGGAGACTCCTTGTCCTAGGAAAGGACTTTTGGGAATATCACTGCAGAGGACAGTTATCTGCAAGCTCCCTCTCCACTGAGAACACATTGGTGGGCTTGTTGTTTGTTAGCTGCTGTAGAGTCAGTTCTGACGTGTGACAATCCCATATGTGCTCCATAGGGTTTTCAAGGCTGGGGCCTTTCAGAAGCAGGTATCCAGGCCTGTCTTCCCAAGTGACTCTGGGTGGGTTTCCCTGCTAGTAATTGAGTGCTTAACTGTTTTATGCTCCACCCAGAGATTCCTATGATGAGCTTAAGACAGAGTTCTGTAATCTATAGATGCTGACAGATAAATAAAGGCCTGCCTGACAGTTTGTTGTGCTCTGGTAGCTTATGTGCTGCTACGATGCTAGAAATTATGCTACTCGTTTTTCAAATACTGGCAGGATCACCCATGATAGACAAATTTCAGCAGAATTTCTAGGCTAAGACAGACTAGGAAGAAAGGCCTGGCAATTTACTTCTAAAAATTCATTAATGAAAACCTCATGGATTACAACAGCATACTATCTGATACAGTGCTGCAAGAGGAACCTTGTAGGTTAGAAGGCACACAAAATATTCGCCACAACAATGAACTCCTGCATAACAGTGATCGTGAGGAGGGTGCAAGAATGGGCAAGGTTTTGTTCTGTTGTGTGTGAAGTCATCCTGAGTTGGAGTGCAACTGATAACAACTGTCTTCCTTTACTGCTAGTTATTGGAGTTATGTGTTCTGTATGTGTCTCCTGAACGGGGGTCTAATAATTGATCACAGAACCCTTTTTTCATGGATATTAGTGTTTGGTGGAACGCATTTCAGGAAATTACAGTTTATGTTGTTGGGGCTTAAACTAGACATTTGAAATACTTTCCTAATTATTGATGAAACCTGGAACTGGTGGATAAGGAAGATTGAAGTTTCCTTTCTTGGGGGATTGGGAGATTCACTCGTCCTCCTTTTCTTCCTCATTCCCTTCCTCCCTCTGTCTCTCATTCCCTTTAATGTCAGCATGAGGCACCCACCAGCCAGGGAGTGTTGAGGTGCAGGTCTATGACACAGGGAATCTGGGAGTCTAGATCCTTTCCATCCCCACGATTCTATTTTTGTGGACCTCAATTATGGTAGCATTCCATGGAAGGCACAGCCTAGCTGGGACAGGAGGCAACTGAGAGTTTTAGCTGAGAGGAGAGGGGGCTAGAGTTAGGAAAAGTTGATGCAATAATTTTTGGCAGGAGTTGGAACCAAAGCAGCAGGAGAGAGTAAGTTTTAAGACTTTCTGGCAAAGTAATTTCCTAATCTGTCACTGAGTATGTGTAAAAAAGTGATTAGTGGGTCTCTATATTTATCGTGATTACTCACAAATATGTAATTTACATAATATATACAGCACATTAAGTACTATGTCACCTTATATAATGTGCATATGTATAATGTATGTGCATGTTATGTAACACCAGTCTGGAGACTCTTCCAGGTTCTGCCAAGTATTTCCTAATTTGTTTGGCAATTTTAATGTATCTTTTCCATCTGTGGAAAGAATCCTCTTGAGAAGAGTTGGTCTCTGACATGAAATATATTCATACTTCTATCTTTACTTTCAGCTTACTGGGGTGACCCAACAAAGACCAAGGAACAATAAGATGTGACTCCCAACCCATTAGTCCAGGGATAATACAATGTACTGAAGTCTTCCTGTTTCATGATTTTATTACTAGTGGGTGGGAGCAGGGAGGAAGGTGAGAACATGTCTGTGGTACTTCCAGACTCCGAATAAGATGAAGAGTTAGGGACTAGGTTCTCCCTTGACTACTATCTGTGGGGCTTTGAGAAATCACTAAACCTCATTAAGCCTTACTGTCTTCATTATTACGATAACAATAATACCTTCTCTGCCCACCTTAGAGGATGCTGAGAAAATCAATAAGACACAATAAGAAATCACAGTCACAGAATTTAAGGGATGATTGCAAAGTAAGATTAAACAACAACACAAGGCTTGCTAAGGTTGCCAATTAGGAAACACAATTCCACTGATGTTTATGGAGGATTTGGGATATTCCTTTCAAGCAGCGTTGTAAGTCCCAAGGACTAGGGTAGAGCAGGTCAGGGCTGCCTTCATGAGATTTGTGAATCTCTGACAATAGGTTTCATTTGTCAACAGTAGCATGTCTCAACAGTTTCAATTTTGGGAGATCAGGGCTGAAATACATGCAAAACCTTCTGTAAATGTCATAGGACCAATGACACAAGCCTGAATCTGCCTCAGTTTCAGAATCAAGTGATTCCTAAGATTGTACCTGTTGTCATTCTGGAACTTGTTGGTCTTATCACCAAGGATCCCATCACTAAGGATAATTCTTCAAGTGGCTTGGCTTTTCCCCTGCCCAGTGATCTGCACTGTAGATCCATCAGGATAGTCCTGGAGCTTGGAAAGATGATTGTTTGCTTCAGAGTAAGTTTCAATTTTTACGCACAATCTTAATTTTCCCTTCTTTGTTCAAAGCTTCTGACCCAATGCAAGGAAATTAAAGTCACTTCAGTGGAGTGACTTCAAGTGGGCCCAGGTTTCTTCTTGAGACACTGCTCCAGGGAGTGGAGGGAAAGGCAGTACCAGCTGGAGTCATTTAGCTCTTCTGAAAACCCTGTGACCTGGCTTTCAGCACCTTGCAGAAGGTGTCTCTATCTTCCTTGTGACTCTCCACCAAGGCCATTCCTCAGCCATGGATGTTTTCCAGACTAAGAGACTATGACGAGGATGACATGAAGAGTTTAATTTGATTTTTTTGTCGAATGCATTTGACCTCACTGAACTTCTTCCAGTTGAGGTCAGAGAACCTCTGGGAAGCACTGAGACGTCCTTCCTTGTGTTCTCATGTGGGTCTGTCCTGTCCACACATGTGCTGCTCATTCCTTCTTCCTTGGCAACTTGAATCCAATGGAATCACCTTTCAGTGACTAGACATGACCCTATCCCAAAATGTCTGAGCTCTTTTCTTTATTAAATATCTTCTTAGTACCACTTACTCCCATGCCACATTAGCCAAGACACCACATACAAGTCTCTTTTCTGGAACTCAGTTTCCTTATCTGTCAAATGGGAGAGTAAATTCTGCCCACCATGGTCTCTCATGGTTGCTTTGAGGCTCCAGAATTAGGAGATCTCAGTCTCTTCATGATCAGGAATGACTTTAATTTCTCTTAAACTTGATGGTCACTACAGGGAAGTGTGTCTTGACGATGAAATAATGGAACAGGAGTGTAAGAACTTTCTTTTTCTTCCTCATTTTCTGTTCTAATACTATATATATACTTATATTTTCAGTCAGGATAAGTTCATCTGTAAATAAATATTTATATATATGTACATATATATATTATATATGCTACATATATACACACACACAATGCCATCAGAAGGGTCTTCATGTCATACGCTGGAGAATGTAAAGATGTTTGATAGTTTGTCTCCTGGTCTCCTCAGCAAAAGGTCCTTCTGTCCCATCTTCTCTGCCTTCAGGAATAGTCTGTCACCAGGGCTTGGAACTCAAACAGGAAACATGCTCTGGCTTGAAAAAAAAAAGAAGCTGGGGGTGTTGTTTTTTTTTTTTTCCTCCCTTCCCTTTTTACACAATATTATGACACCAATTTGAAAAATAAATCCCAGTTTCTCTGCTTCCCCTCCCAAGTGTTCACAGAACTAAGAAAATAAATACCACATCTAAGGTGGCTGTGCAGGCAACTCTGGGGGCTCGAGCTCTTGGAGCCGTCTCTAAACAAACACACCACCACCAGGAGAAAGCTTCAGGAAAATAACAAGTGCCCAAGGATAGCAAAAGAACCAAGAGTAGAAACAGCTTTCCAGCGTCTTTCTGCCTCCTCAGCAAGTTGAAGGAAAAGTTGTCACTCAAAGGACAACCAAGAAACCAACGTGAGCTCTCTGGGCCCTGCCAAGGATTATGTTCTGTGCGTCGAAGGCCGTTTTGTCTCTGTACAGAGGGACCTTTGTGCGAGCTCTCTGGAATGGGAGTGCCTTCCCTTGGCCACATCCGATTTCACCATCGGCAGGAAACCTGCAGCTTGCTCCTTGTGAGCGTCCATGAGGAAACTTGCAGGGCTGGTGGAAAGAAAAGGAGATTTCACCTCAGTCTTAGAAAGTCCTCCTCAAGTCCTTCTGGGAATGTGGAGGTTGATGCATGGGCCAACCAGATCCTGGTGGGCCCCAACTCCATTCAAAATGTTCTTTTGGCACTGGCTCTGTTAGGGGCATATCCATTAATAAAAGAGAACATATGGCAAGGTGAAGGTTTTCTTCCTGAAGGCTGGCTTTGGCCCACTGGTTAGGGAAGAGTGTGTTTGTGTGCGTGTGTAAATGTGTGTGTGAGTGTGTGGTTAAAGTTTCTTGTTTTCTCTGGTGTTTGGTACATTGTTTAGTCTTTTGAACGGCTCTTTCTCCTCAGTGAAAAGAAGCTGCTCTTCTGGGGAGGCCCCATCATCATGGGCGCTTGGTTCTTGTGAGTAATTTTAATCTAAAAGCAAAGAGGCAGAAATAAATTAGTGGCCCACCAATCCCAGGAGCCTAAGGGAGAGTGAGTGGAAGAGTGGGGAAGGAAGGTTCATTTTGGGCTGGAAGGGGCCCCATGCAGAAGCATGACTGTCCTTGAACAGATTCAAAATTGGCAACTCGACCCTGACTGGGTCTGGAGCTTGGCACTGCTGGAAGTGAGGGGCGGAAGCACTGAGGAGAGACAGGTGTGAGCTTCCCACATGGTGATCAGCTGGCACCTGTCTTGTGTCCTTGCTATTCATAGACTCTCAGAATGTCACAGCTGGAGGGGACCTCAGGGACCTTCTCATTCAACCTCTTTGCAGGAGAGACAAGGGAATGGGGCTTAGGTCACATACAGAGAGGCAGAACAGTCAAAGCCTAGTTCTTCAGCTTCCCAGCCTCCACTGCTCCTGGCCATTCCTGTCTAGGCCCAGGCAGTGCAGGGATATCAACCAATATCTAAAAGTTGACGGAGAGACTTCAGACTGACCTCTGACCCAATCAACACCTTGTGGCAAGTTTTCAAATGAGTCCCTTAGATGTTTCCTCTTTTCTTAGCCTTCTAGAGAAGACCCAACTTTCTTTCATATATATGTATGTTGTTGTTGTTAAGTGCCGTTGAGTTGTTTCCAACTCAAAGTGATCCGAGGAGCAGCTGGTGGGTTTAAACTGCCGACCTTGTGGTTCACAGTCTAGTGCTGATTCTACTGCGCCACACCAGAAGTGTGGACCAGAAGTCCAATACAAATAAAACATATGGACTGAGATATTTTTGGCATTTGTCTACACGGTTGCATTTCTCTCTTAAATGTCTAGGGTTTTCTAGTTGCTTAATAAATGAAAATTAACATCTATTATAACTTTTATATTAGACAATGTTCATCCAAGATACCAAATGAAAGTAAGGAGAGGCTAGGCTACTGCATTCTATACAAGTGTTGTTGGTGTTAAGTGCCATCCAGTCAGTTCCAACCCATAGCAACCCTGTAGAGGGTTTCTGAGGAGCGACTGCCAAGCTTGAACCGCCGACCTTGTGGTTCAAGCCTACCATGCAGTCCGGTGCATTAACCCACAGTGCCATACCAGTACTCCAACTTGGTTATGTTGTCACCTAGCTGATTGGCATTCTCAGCCCATCAACAGTGTTGGCCAAGTATGACACATGGTCAGCGTAGGAAGAAGATGTGGGAACAGGAGTACTGAGGGATTCAAAGATCAGGGTCTGGGTCTGAACACTCCCACGTCTTTGCTATGAGTCTTTAAATGAATCATCTAACTTTCACAGTCTGTGCTTTCTAAACTGTAAAACATTAGTCCTATTTTTCTACAAAGTTGTTAGAATCAAGTGATACTGTATCAGTGGAAGTCCGGTGTCAATGATAAAAATAAAATGTAACATTTACTTTAATAATTGTTCTCTTACACTGAAAAACAAAGAGAAGGGTGCAGGCCAATATGAAACAGAATCTACGAGTATGAACCCATTCACATGGTTTTTACCATATTACTTGAAAGAGCCAAGTGTGAATGCAGAGAACAGCAGAAGAACTCTTGGAGAGAGAGACCCATCCTCAAGTATAAATTCATATAGGGTAAATCAAGTGGGTGCCAAAAGAAGTTAGGGAAGGAATCAGAAGAGTCAAGGGGAGCAATTAGGGAAGAGTTAAGCTTTGAAGGAAGTGAAGGAAATGTGTTGGTGAAAAAAGAAAAGGAAGACACTGTGTAGAGGAGCCACATGTGAACAGGTTGAGTGTGGGGCAAAAGATCAGAAATGAGGCCGATGATACAGGTGGGGCAGTTGGTACATCAGGGATTGGGTGTAACATGAGGTCATTAGGGAACCCCAATAGAGGGTTTTTAGCCTGGAGAACAATATGATAATAGGAAAACAGTTGTTTTCAAGGTGAGCTGCAGAGGGGAAAGTGTGGCCGAGAGGGTCCTACTGTAAGCAAACTTTCAATTTATAAGGAAATGGAATGAGTCCAAGTGTGGGGCTGTGGATTAATGCACTGGACTGAAAGGTCGGTTTGAATCACAAGGTCAGTGGTTCAAACGCACCATTCACTCCTCGGAAACCCTATACAGGGTCGCTATGAATTGGAACTGACTGGATGGCACTTAACAACAACAACAAGGAAATGGAAAGAAAAGGATGGAATCAAAAGACATTATGGTGTATTTTTAAAAAAACAAAATAACGAAAATAAACCAAACCTGTTGCCATCTAGTTGGTTCTAATTCATCGTGCCCCCATGTGTTACAGAGTAGAACACTTCTGTAGGGTTTTCTTGGTTGTAATCCTTGTTGTGCTGACAGTATTACACTGCTATTTATTTGAAAGTAGGCTGTCTAAATATTTGGAAGTAATCAGTCTCTCTTTCTTCGTAGTCTGTCTTAGTCTGGAAGTTCATCTGAAACCTGTTCACTATGGGTGACCCTGCTGTTATTTAAAATACTGGTGGCATAGCTTCCAGAATCACAGCAACATGTAAGCCATCACACTATAGCAAACTGACAGACACTCATGGAAGCAGCAGTCAAACAATCAAACGATATATTGCATTAGGCAAATCTGCTGCACAAGACCTTTTTAAAGTGTTCAAGAGCAAAGATGTCAGTTTGAGGATTAAGGTGTGCCTGACCCAAGCCATGGTATTTTCAATAACCTCATATGCATGCGAAAGTTGGACAATGAATAAAGAAGACTGTATTAAAATTGTTACATTTGAGTTATGATGTTGGAGGAGAATATTAAAAGTACCATGAACCATCAAAAGAACAAACCAATCTGTGCTGGTAGAAGTACATCCAGAATGCTCCCTGGAAGCCAGGCTGGCCAGACTTTGTGTCTCATACTTTGGACATACTATCAGGAAGGACCAGTCACTGGAGAAGTACATCATGCTTTGTAAAGTAGAGGGTCAGTGAAAAAGAGGAAGACCCCCAATGAGCTGGATTAGCAGAGTGGCTCAAGTGTAGTAATGACTGTGGGGTTGGCGCAGGACCGGGCAGTGTTTCGTTCTGTTGTACATAAGATTGCTATGAGTCGGTACCCACTCGATGGCACCTAACAACAACAACAACAACAGCAGCAGCAATCTTTATAGAAGCAGATCATGGTGATGACACTGGGCAGGTATGAACCACCAATCTTTGGGTTAATTGTTGTTGTTAAGTGCCGTTGAGTCGATTCTGACCCATAGTGACCCTGTATAGGGTTTCCAAGGAGCAACTAGTGAGCTTGAATCGCTGACCTTGCAGTTCAAATAGCTTTGCAGTCTGGCACATTAACCCACAGCGCCACACCAGAACTCCTCTGGTTAGCAGTGGAGCAAAAACCTTTTGTGCACCTGGGGCATGGGAGAGGAGCTGCAAATGATTCTTATTTTGGTTTCCAGCAGCCTGCAAATCTAGAAGGGGAGCGAATCTTTCTGTTTTGCAGTAGTCACTAGAGTAGCAAACCCGGAACACATGGAGCACCATTCTGTACCATGTGCCTTATTGTGGACATTCTGCTTGCTCCAGACTTCAGGGACGTGAGGCACAGACTGGGGACTTGTCTGTGGTATGCAGTTTAGCACTATCTGATTGGGATTCTGGCATACTCTCTTGTGGGAAGTCTCCACTCTCCTTTGAGCTCCTCGAACACTCAAACCCTTGAATAGAAGGATGTCATCTTATTCACTTAGCATGCTCAGAACCAGCTCAGTGCCTGGCTTGGATTGCATGCTGTGGAAATACTGACTGAGAAGCACAACAAAGAGGACCGAGAAATGTCCTGGCTGTGGAAATGGCCGTATTTGGGGCACAGGTGGTAACTGGGCACTGCCTACATGTCGTGCTGATGGGCCCTTTTTAAATTTTATTTAAAAAAAATGATTGAAGAGCCTTGCTTCTCCATTTTCTCTCTCTAGCTGAGTATCTGTTTCTTACTTAGCACCTCTAGGAGAATGAAGTGAGATTCAAGTCCCTTCCATTTCGTATTTCAGCAGTTTCATCAAGGTTTTAATAGGGCTGGAGTTTGGTGCTCCTGGGTAACATGAGGTTTTGGTCTGGTTTGTGGATTTTATTAACACAGATAATGGAGAGTTGATTGTATGTACACATAAACAAACCAAATTCAGTGCTGTTGAGTCCATTTAAATTCATAGATACAATTATGGATTGAATTGTGTCCCCCCAAAATCTATCAACTTGACTGGGTAGTGATTATCAGTGATATAACAGCTATGTAATGATGTAATATAATTATGCAATGATGTCATTACTGCCCATGGTGTGATCTGCTGTCATTATCCTATGCATTGTAAAGCCTCACTTCTATGATGTTAATAAGGGTCTACAGGACTAGGCTGTATCTTGAGTCAATCTCTTTTGAGATATAAAAGATATTAAATAAGCAAACAGAGCTCAGAGGGACCGATTACCACCAAGAAACAAGAACCAAGAGTGGAGTGTATCCTTTGGACCTGGGGTCCCTTCACGGTGACGTTACTAGATCCAAGGAAAAACTGATGCCAACATACATGGAGATCTCATAGGAATATTTGGTCTATAAATACTGAAAGGAAACCAGGATCTTTCTTCAGAGCTGACAAAGAAAGCAAGCCTTCCCCATGAGCCGGCACTCAGAATTTAAACTTCTAGCCTCCTAAACTGAGAAAATAAATTTCTGTTTTTGTTAAAGGCATTCACTTGTCATATTTTTGTTATAGCAACACTCGATAACTAAGATAGGGACCTTTGCCAGGCAGAGTAGAACTTCCATGTAGGGTTTCCAAGGTTATAAATCTTGATGGAAGCAGACTGCCTGCCACATCTTTCTCTGCATATATACAAATGTTGTTGTTGTTGTTAGGTGCTATCGAGTCAGTACCAACTCAGAGAGACGCTATGTACAACAGAATAAAACACTGCCCGGTCCTGGGCCAACCTCACAATTGTTGCCACGCTTGAGCCCATTGATACTGCCAGTTTGCCAATCCATGTACATATGTTATTGTTGTTATGTGCCGTGGAGTCGGTTCCGACTCATAGTGACCCTGTACTGGGTTTCCAAGGCTGTGAATCTTTACGGGAGCAGAAAGCCTTATCTTTGTCCTGCGGAACAGCTGGTAGTTTCAAACTGCTGACCCTGAGGTTAGCAGCCCGATTTGTACCCACTACACTACCAGAGCTCCATGTACATACACACCGAGGGCGAAAAGCATGCTGCCATTTCTCCACTTAGAGTCTAAGAGATGTCTGTTCCTTAAACACATACTGCCTCCCATTAGGATAGACTATTGTTAGTTGCCCTGGAGTTAATTCAGACTCCAGGCCACCCCAAGTATGGTGCAGAACTGCTCCAACGGGGTTTCAAGGCTGTGATCTTTCACAAGCACATCTCCAGGCCTGTCTTCCAAATTGCCCCTGAGTGGATTCAAACTGCAGACCTTTCAAGCAAGTACTCAGGCACTTAATCACTTGCACTACCCAGAGCTTCCTTTAAGAGAAGTGAGCCAGCGAAAAAAAATTTCCATTTTAGGAGGTATATGGAATTCCTGAGTGTGTACAAGGTTCGGCTGCTGACAGAAAGGTTGGAGGTTGATTCCATCCTGAGACGAAAGGCCTGACAAACTACTTTTGAAAAATCAGCCATTGAAAACCCCATGGAACACAAGTCTATTCTGACTCACAATGCAATCACCATGAGTCTGAAGTGACTTGATGACAACTGGTAAACCAGCCTTTTCACCCCTGATTTTTTTTTGTTGTTGTTTGGTGCCATTGAGTCGGTTCTAACACATAGCAATCCTATGTAGGGTTTCAGAGGAGCAGCTGGTGAGCTTGAACCGCCTACCTTGCGGTTCAAATGACTTTGCAGTCTAGCGCATTAATCCACAATGCCACACCAGGACTCCTTTTACAAACCCTGATGGACTCCCACATTTCTGTTGGTAGAACCAAAGCTTCATGGGTATTGGGCAGGTGAGTTAATGAACTAAAGTCTCTATGATTTTCCTAAAAACCTTCCATAACACAACACTCAACAAGCACAAAGGAAAACAGTCCCAGTGACATAGCAGACTCTTCTGTGATACCTCAAAATTCACAAGTACTACAGCATATGATTTTTCTTTTAAAGTGAAGTGAAAAATGTAAACTTCTCTAGTGCTTGCAGTTGTCTGTGGGGGCCATTTCCCACAAAACAGCATAGCTTTATTATTTCAAGAGAAGTAATACAAGGAGAGGCTCCTTCCTAAACATTACCCTCTCAGTGCGTGATCCAGATCACACTTGGTACAACAGCCAATGCCCACATGCACGGACCCTTCTGAAATCATTTGGGACGTGCCAGACATCTGCTCTAATTTCAGTTGGTAAAAAGAAAAAGGAAAAGCAAAAATCTGAAGGGTTGCAAACAATCTCTGTGACATTTGGAAATGTTAAGGAAATATTCCTGCTTAAGATGAAACTGGGGAAGGAGACTTGCATAGTCTTTCAGGTCTTAGCTATTTTTGGATTCTCCAAGATCTTAGAATGCCCTGCTTCATGAGAGTGTTTCCTGCCATCAAAGGCATTCCAATGTAGATGGACAATCAGGTATTACAAGGAGTGGCGAAGTCTAGAATTTACGATATTTTGGGAAATTGGACTAGATAATTCATTATCCAAGTGTGGTCCTTAGACCAACAGTATAAGCGTCACCCAGGGTCTTGCTAGAAATGCAAGTTCTCAGGTGCTTGGACTTATGGAATCAGACTCTCTAGGGATGGAGCTCAGCACACTGTGATTTAGTAAGCCCAGTTGAATGCACACACAAGATTGAGATCTATTGGATGAGATAACTACGATCACTTTCAACATTTAGAATCTACTATTGTCTAACTCTGGAAGAGGAACAGTCTTGATTTTTAAGGTTTACATTATGCCACCTAACTGTCATGCTAACGCATGCGAGGTCATCGTGCAGTGCTGTAAGCATCAGTTAAATGTTTTCAATCATATACATTTTATAAACATATATGATTAAACACATCCATATGCTTATATCCTAGAGGTAGCAACTCTTAATTTTTTTGGTATATTAATTTCAGTGATCTGTTTCTGTGCTTTAATGTTTTCAGTACAGTTGAAATCAGATTCTTAATCTGCTGTTTTCACTTAATATTACCTTGGAAGCATTTTTGATGTCAATAAATATTATCAGATATGATATTGTTGTTATCGCTAAGTACTGTTGAATTGGTGCTGACCCATGGCGACCTTGTATAGGTACCTGAGGAGTGGCTGGTGAGTTTGAACCGTAAACTGTGCAGTCCAGTGCATTAACCCACGGTGCCACAGTGACTGAAAATCATCCCATCTGATGAATCTAGCATAATTTATTTAGCCCTTTTCACAAATGATGGATTGTTCGGTAATTTCTAATTTTTAGCTATTAAATGTAATACAGAAATGGATATTCTTTGGCATCAAATGCTGTCTTTTTTTTTGGATAACCTGTATTTTACTTAACATAGATTTTTAGGTAAATATGAACAATTAAAAAAATTCTAATTAAATGACCTGCGTCAATGTATATTAGTATTTGTAAGGGTTTTTTTTGACACTTAGTTCTAAATACATTCCAGAATGGCTGTACCAATTTATATTCTTGCCTTACTGTATGAATGTGTTGCTCACAGTGTGCCCATGACAGTTATCAATATTATATTTAAATTTGTTAAAATTTGATAGGTGAAGGACACACAGCTTGGTGGCTTTCTAATTGGTTTAACTTGAAATGACTTCCTTTTTTTTTAATTTGTGAGATTAAATATTGTCATAGGTATATTAGCCGATAGCATTTCTTCCGTGAATTGTCTGTTCACAATTGCATTATTAGTATCTTTCCTGCTGGTTTCTAAGAGTTCTTGATACATTATGGAAATTAACCTGCTCTTTGAAATAGCTATTGCAAACATCTTGTTCTTTGCCTTTTAAAGATCTATAATAATTCTTACAGAATTTTAAATTTGTTAAGTAGTTAAGTATGTCACTTTTCCTTTTCAGACTTAGAAAATCTCTGCCTACAATGTGATTATAAAAACTAAAGCAAATCCCTTAATATGTATTCTATTCTGACTCATAGCAACCATACATAGGGTTTCTGAGACTGTAAATCTTTACAGGAGCAGACAACATCATCTTTCTCCCACAGAGAGCTTAGTGGGTTTGAACCGCTGACCTTTCAGTTAGCAGCTTACCCCCAACCTACAGAGTCATCAGGGCTAGCCACCTGTTTTCTCCCTAGCTTACTTGTATTGTTAAGGTGCTGTTGAGTCAGTTTCAACTCACAGTGACTCTATGAACAACAGAATAAAACACTGCCTCATCCTACCATCCGCACAATTGTTATGCCTGAGTTCATTGTTGCAGTTACTGTGTCAAACCATCTCACTGAGGATCTTACTCCTTGACGAAACATGAAGTCCTTCTTCAGGGAGTGGTACCTTCTGATAACATGTTCAAAGTACAAGAGATGAAGTCTCACCATCTTCACTTCTAAGGAACATTCTGGTTGTACTTACAAGACAGATTTGTTCATTCTTTTGTGCCCTCGCCCCTACCCCCCAAAATCCCATAAAATACCAAAGTCCATACTGCTACATAGGGGTTTTGAGACTATACATTTTTATAGATCCGGTAGCTTCACCTTTCTCCCATATAGAAGCTGGTTGGGTTAAACTGCTGACTTTGGCTTAATCCACTGCACCACAAGGGCTCCTTTGCTCTTCTGGAAGTCCATGGTATAGTCAATATTCTCCCTCAATACCGTAATTTAAATACATTGATTTGTCTCCAGTTTTCCTTATTCATTGTCCAGTTTTTGTATGAATATAAAGCAACTGAAAATATCAAGACTTGGGTCAGGTACACCTTAGTCCTCAAAGTGATATCTTTGCTCTTTAACACTTCAAATTGTTCTTCTGTAGATTTGCCCATCATTTGCTTTCTTGACTGCTTGTTTCCTTGGATGTTGACTGTGGTCCCAATAAAACGAAATCCTTGACAACTTAAATCTTTTCTCCACATATCATGATGTTGTTTATTGGCCCAGTTGTGGGGATTTTTGTTTTCTTTACATTGAGATGTAATCTATACTGAAGGCTGTAGTTTTTGATCTTCATCAGTAAGTGCTTCTGCAAGCAAGACTGTATCATCTGCATATTGAATGTTGTTAATGAACTTTCCTCCAATCCTGATGCTGTGCTCTTCTTTTTATAGTCCAGCTTCTCAGATTATTTGCTCAGCACGCAGATTGATACATACGTCATTTTGTTTTAGGTATATCTCTCATGTTGTTGTGCCATTGAGTAGGTTCTTAAGAAGTATATAATTTAAATTTTTAATCTAATCTGAGAGTGTAGGTTTTTCAATAGGGGCCTTTAACCCATTTATATTTATTGTCAGTTGTTGTTATTAAGTACTGTGCCAACCCATAGCCACCCTGTATAGGGTTTCTGAGGAGTGGCTGGTGAGTTTGAACCACCAACTTTGCAGTTCAAACTGACTTTTTGGTCCAGTGCTTATTCTACAGTACCATATATTTATACTCCCTTTCATCCTCGTTTTTTTTCTTTGTTTGTTTCCTTGCTGCTTGCTTTTTGTCATGTACTATACTAATGTTGTTGTTGTTAAGTTGTTAAGTGCTGTTGAGTCAGTTCTGACCCATAGTGCTCCAGCTTAGGGTTTCTGAGGAGCAGCTGGTGGATTTGAACTGCTAACCTTGTGGTTGGCGGTCCACTGCTTATCCAGCAGTGTCATACCATGATAGGATTTATTTTATATTTTAATTCTCTCAGATTTGTAAAGTTAGAGTTCTACTAGTGATTACCTAGTTATTACAATTTCCCTCTGATTTATACATTGGAATTATCAAAAAGAGAAAATGAAGATTTAATATATTTTTGCTATTGCTTCAACAATGTCTTCTACATGTGTTCTACCTGTGTTAATATAACCTTAGGTTTGGGATCCAGGTTATTAATGTTTACTTCATATATCTTTGCTTTCAAAGAATGATGTTTTCCATTTCCATTTACTTGCGTAACCATGTTTAACTTCTTTCAATGATTACCAAAAGTTCTTTTGTGCTGTGATGGTCCATTCTTAAGCCTTTCATTTTGAATCACTTCTTGACATGTACCTTCAAAAACTATTTAAAACAACAAAATAAAACTGCATTTGCTTTTATTACTTGTAACTTAAAGAATGATTTATTTTTGTCCTTACATATGAATTTCTATGAACTTCACACCATAAAAAATCAATGGGTCACAAATGTTTTCATGGTGAGGTATAATCTCTGAAGGGCAAGGTAGCAATGAGAAAGAGTAGGCTAGGGATCAGGGCAGTATTTGGTTAATTTGAAAAGCAGTACCTGCATTTAGTGGAATGACACCCAGTTTACAGATTTAATCAAAACAATGTCATTGAGCCAAGCAGGAATGGGTTTACTGTCTTCCTATATTTGTTTAGAAAACAGGTAGAACTTGGATAGATTTTTTGAATTTAGCGCCATTAAAATGAGAGGTAATAGAAATTCCCTCCATTCTTCCTAATACTAGAAAGGTGGTAAGTTATTATTAGCGTTGCTATAGTATATTACTATCTTTTTCTTAGTCTTCATAAAACCAGAAGTCTGAGGAAAGATTTTGCAGAACAATTTCTACCTTTGGTAGCCTTTATAGAAGACGTCATCGCTAGAGTCTCTAGAGATCAATGTTCTAATTTATAGCACATCTGGGTGGTGCAAATGATTCATGAGCTTGATTGCTAATTGAAAAGTTGGAAGTTCAAGCCCATTGGGAAGTTCAAGTTCAAGCTTGAAAGAAAGGTCTGGTGATCTACTTCTTAAAAAAATCAGCTACTGAAAATCCTATGGATCATAGTTCTTCTCTGACACAAATGGGGTGCCATGAGACAGGGCTGATTCCACGGCACCTGCCTTGGTATAGGGAACAGAGTTACAAAAACATACCTAGGTTTATACCTAGTAGAAGTTTTGTGAAAACACTCTCCTCAGAATAATAGTTGTGATGGTGGTGGTGTGCCATGGAGTTGGGTTTGACTCATAGCAACCTTGTACAGGGTTTCTGACGCTGTAAATCTTTATAGAGCAGAAAGCCTCATCTTTCTCCCATGGAACAGCTGGTAGTTTCAAACTGCTGACCTTGAGGTTAGCAGCCCGATTCATAACCACTATGCTACCAGAGCTCCTTCAGTATAATAGTAGACAACTCGATATTCTGAGTGGCTCAATATAGCAGGTTATTGAAGTATCTTGATAGCCCATTAGTGTTAGGCAGTCTAGAATCACAATGTTTTTTTGAGATTTGTACATTCACACACGACTTTACTGAGGGTATTACTAAAGTAATATCTCAGCAGAGGCTTTCTGAAAACAAACAAAACATTTCTCTTAGCCACAGAGTTTCTAACTGGGTTTCTATTCGGGAGGGATGCATGGCTCCTGTAATAGTACTAACTGGGAAGCTAGTGTATGTGTATGTATGTAGTATGTATGGTAAGTAAGGAAATGGAGAGGTTCCCATTGTAGTGTTTGTTCATTCATTTATTCATCATCCAACAAATATTACTGAGTAACTGTTGTTATTGTTGTTAGGTGCCACCAAGTAGGTTCTGACTAATAGCAACCCTGTATAGGATTTCTGGGGCTGTAAATCTTCACTGGGACAGACAGCCTGATCTTGTGATTAGCAATTCAGTGCTTATCCTACAAACCAAAGGGACTCTTGTGGTTCTGTGAGATAAGCATTGAGCTGCTAACTGCAAGGTCAGGGGTTCAAACCTACCAGCTGCTCTGAGGAAGAAAGATGAGGTTGTTTGCTCCTATAAAGATATATAGTTTCTGGAAAAACCTGAGACAATGGCCCTCGGCCACCCTTCAGGTCTAGAACAGGACTCTTCCTCATGGCCCAATTTTCAACCAAGCAGTGGTTAGGTCTATGGGTAAGACAACAACACTAATGAGTTATGCTCACCATACATTTGGGGAGGGGGGATCGTTACCACTGAAATGAAACAAAGTATGTGATTTGTTGGCCTTAAACCTGGTATTCTGCTCTGTAAATCTCCACTCAATTCACAATGAAAAGGTTCAAAGAAACAAAAAAAGATTTACACTCTCAGAAATCCTGTATCTAGGGTCACTATGAGCTGGAATTAACTCGCTGGCAGTGGCTCATCCCTATAAGACAGGAACAAAATCGACTACCCAGGTGGTTTCCCTTTCAGTGGCATTCTCCTGCAGGTCCTCAGGGCTGTGGACACACCTGTGGTGAGGAATGTCTGTGCATTGTGAAGAGATCCCCTAGGCATTCCAGTGTTCACAGCAACTGGGTAGAAGGCTAAGTGTGCAGATTGGGCTTCTAGATAAAGAAGGGCTTTCTAACAATGAGATTTGTTCATCCGAAGAACAGTCTTCCTTTTGAGGTAGGACATTCCCTGCTACTAGGAATGATTCAAGCTGAATCTGCCAAAGATACTATGGATGAAGTTTCAGAATTCACCAACTAGAATTGTGAGCTCTTGGAAGACAGACCCGTGTTGTATTTCTTTCAGTTTTGTAACTGGTGCCTAATAATGCTGCCACATACTAGGTACCGAATAAAAGTTTGTCAGGTACATGAATGGTTGGATGAATACAATGGGAGAGACGGTATATTCAGGGTCTTCCAAAGCCCCGTGTAACTCCGAGATTCAGTGATTTCATACTAAGTCAGTGCCCCAAAGTGGTAAAAAAAAATTTCTCATTCCCATTTCAAAGCTTGGGAAAACTCACCGAGCAAGGTGGCTGCATCCAGGGCTCGCCATCCACTTGCATTGGCAGCAGCTTGTTAGTTCTGGAACCCAAAAAAACCAAAAGGACACAAATGAGCTTCATGGAGAATCAGGGTTGTTCTATCAAAGAAACAGAAGTGGGAACCACCTAGGAGTGGTTCTCTAAGGCTTTCCTGGGGATCTTGTTAAAAGTAGATTTCTGAGTTCATCTCAGGGATTCGACTGGGCAGGTGTGGGGCTGGCCCCAGAAATCTGCATTTTAATAAACACTGTGGGTGATTCTATTGTACTGGTCCTCAGACCACACTTTGAGGAACACTGCCCTGGGTAAGTAGTGAAACCCACAGAAGCAGCCAGGAAGCGGTGGCCAACAAGTATGGCAAACAATTAGCCAGAGGGCCTCTGGTCCATGCCCAAAACCCCACTACTGGGGTTATGAAATGGGAATGGGCCTGGTTTCTATGTTGAGTGAGATATTACATCATGTCGATGAAGTAATGTCTCCAATGTATACAAGGTATAGCTCAGGTCTGAGTGTGTCTTGCTATATATCCCATAGCCTTACCATCAACTCTCACCTCCTGGACAACTATAGACTCTGGGGTTGCATAGACTGGCTTAATTGAGAAAGTGGGTCATCCCAGGATATTATCTCCATGGATATGAAGACAGGAAAGCATTGGATTGCTTGGGACAAGATTTCTCTGGCATATGACTTTCTTAAAAAGAGAGACAAGAGATTTTTCTGACTTCCTTCTGTGGGAGAGTTATGAATTTGCACTGTATTCGCTTACGAGAAAGGGCAGTCCTTTTGGGGGTCTTGGGAAGCAGGGAACAATTATCAAGCATTGATAATAGCCCTCACCTGGGTTTGAAATGATGACATGAGGGAGGGAAGCTGTGCTTTGATATAAATCTTATAGAGAATATTCAGTGATAAAAGCAATTAAGTTAGTAATAAAAACAAATGGTACATAAAGAAGAGAAAATGGTGATTTGGGACTTGGGACTGAGGAGAATGTCTAGGGAATGCCTAGGAGGATAGGTTTAAGGTTCACTCCTTTTTCTACTGGAAAGAGAGCTACTGAACATGAAGAAAAAGGCTTTCCTTGTGTAAATGGCTTATGTGATTCCTCAGAGATGCAGATGTTATGTACTGCATGGCTTATATACATTATGGCTTAGATGTGTTAACAATACACCAGACCGGCTCAATATTAAAGTCATGGAAAACTGAAAGGGAAAGAACTAGAAAGATGAATCTGGAACATAGGAACTTCAGTACAACGGCTCTCAAAGAAAGGGGAACGTGGCTTTGAAGAATAATGGAAAGAGAGAGAAGAAATGAAGACGAGAGGCTAGTGGGGTGATCTACATCTAAGAGCTGTCATCTGGGGAAGTCTGAGCTGTACAGAGTCCTGAACAGCAGTTTCCCTAAATGTGCTCTGACGCTTCTGGGAGGAAAGGGTTCTGTGGTTAAATAACTTTGTGAAACCTCACACAACCTGTGGTCTCCTCCAGGAGATCTCTATGGCACACTAATAGATTTGAGCTGTAGAAATAGACTAGAAAAAGGGAAGGCATAAAGACTTCTGAGATTTTCAGGTAGGAAAGGATTTGTGACAGGTTACATTAATTAAGTAGAGACAAGTGAAACCCAAGGACCCCTCCATTAGACTGCATCCTTTTCAGGAGCCAGTAGTGGATGATGTATGCGATCCATACCATGAAGAGTCATCATCCTTATAGTCAAATATGAAAGGTTTGCTGATGGTGATGGTTTAGCTCTAGAAAAGTATATATGTACAGCCAGTCCCTGGGTTATGAGAGTCCAATTTATGGACAACTTATGTACAGCTTCTTTTAAGTTGGCTCTGACTCATAGCGACCCTGTGTAGAATTTCCAAGTAGTGGCTGGTGATCTTGAACCGCCGACCTTGTGATTCAAACTGACCTTGCAGTCCAGCACATTAACTTGCAGCGCTACATAAGGATGGACAATTCTTATTTGCCAAATAATGATATGTAAATTTGCCTTCACTTTGAAACAATTGAACCAACATCTGTAGTTGTTGTTGTTGTTAAGTGCCTTGGAGTCGGTTCATAGCAACCCTGCATAGGGTTTCCAAGGAGCCATTGAATCACCAACCTTGTGGTTAGCTATTATTGTTGTTGTTAAGTACCATCAAGTTGTTTAGTGGTTAGTGGTTAGTGGTGGTGGTGGTAAATGTACTGTGGAGTCGATTGACTCATAGCGACCTTGGACAGGGTTTCCAAGGCTCTAAATATTTACGGGAGCAGAAAGCCTCATCCTTCTCCCACATAACAGTTGGTAGTTTTGAACTGCTGACCTTGAGGTTCACAGCCTGATTCGTAACCACTATGCTACCAGAGCTCCTTAGTTGGTTAGTTGTCCAAAGCAATTCTTTATCCTAAACACCTTCATTTGCTGCATGTGAAGCTTTGAAATCATTGAACAGGCTTCAAGCCTTTCTTACACTAAAGTAAGGCTAAACAAGAATTTAAATAAGGTTAAGTATGAACCTGCTCCAAGGAGCCCTGGTTGTGCTGTGGGTTAGGCATTGGACTGCTTGCTGCAGTGTCAGCAGTTCAGACCCACAAGCCACTCCTCAGGGGACAGATGAGGCTATCTGCTTCTGTAAAGATTCACAGTCTTAGAAACCCTATATAGAGTAATTATGAGTCAGAACTGATGTTTTTTTGTTTTGTTTTGTCTTTTTATTTTGCACTCGTTCTGATTTATCTACAAATTCTTGAAGACACAGTTAGAATAGATCTCATTTGTAACCTGGGGACTGTCTGTATAGGAAATAGCATTTCCAAGGCCATTATCCAAGAAAGAGCAGAACAGAGAACCTGGTTTTTGTCATAGTGTACACCCTGGCAGACAGCTAACATTTTAATTTGTAAAGATAATAAAGTCAAGGAGTTGGGCCTCTGGTTTTCTGGACTTCATAATCTTATATTCCTGTTGAGAGAATTTCACTCATTCATTCTAAAAGAACAGCCAATTAACTGGTTGTGGCGGACGCTGTAGTGGATGTCCTAGATGGTTGCAATATGTTTGGTTTGGAAATTGGTCTGTAAAGACGTTCTTTATAAAAGTTATCAAGCTAACATCTGCCCAATTCTTCCTGTCCTGAAATCCAAAGATAGCTTTCTATCTGTTGTCTGGAAGTTTGATAAGGGCGATGGAGAGACTCAGAGGCTACTGGGTAATGAGGAACATACCTGACCGTGACAGATGAGCACTGGGCCAGCCTCCTGCCTGCACTCTTCAGGCCAGTGTAGATCTGCCCCATCTCCATGGCTCCCTCTAGCCCCACCACTTCAAGAAGCTGGTCACTGAGGTCTGCAGAGTGAGACAGGCAAAAGCAATGCTTACAAATTTCTGTTCCTCAGACTGGTTCTAACCAGAAGGCCTGTTTCTTGGGAAGGCCAACCCAAATCCACTGCCATCCCGTCTTTCCCCATGAAACAGCTTTTTCATCTTCAATCTGAAAAGAGCTTTCTCTCAAAGATCCATAAATGTACCTTTCAGGAAGAGAGCTGAGTTTTAGTGAAAAAAGATTTTGATTCAGAACACTAATAAGCATTCAATGAATATATATATATATTTGTTGTTATGTCCCGTGGAGTCAGTTCCGACTTATAGCAACCCTATACAGGGTTTCCGAGGCTGTAAATCTTTACAGGAGCAGAAAGCGTCATCTTTCTCCCATGGAAGAGCTGGTAGTTTCGAACTGCTGAGCTCCTTCTTCAAATGTGGAATACCATATATGATAAGTCAGCTATTTCTGGAATAATTTTCCACCTCTGTGCAGCTAAAGCCACATGGATTTGGCATCAGGATAGAAAAGAATGCTGATGAAGATCATTATCCATAGCTGGAGCAAGCCTCTCTTCTCTGAATGTCTGAATAACATCTTAGACCCACTAATGAAGACTGATGGTTAATTTACCTCTGTTTGGCCTGTGGTAGGCCACTAGTGAGCCAACCTCCTTGGGCATCCTCTGGGAAATCAGTGACCTCTTTCAGGACACCAGGTGCCTAATCTGAGCTAAGGTAAATAATATTCTGGGTTCACAGTAGAAAAAGAGGGACAGCCAATATGAGTCTCAGGTTCAGAGAGCCTTATGGGATCAATGGCCTCCTGTGGTGGCAATTACTTGTGGTTCAGAACCTGGAAAAGGCCTTTTTTCATAGTCCTTGAGACTTAGACTATACCTACCCAAGTTCGTGTGAAAGCAATGGTAGGATTAAGGTTTGATGTCAGGCCCAAGACAAAGTTGTTTTTATAAAACAACTTTTATTTATCTAAAACAGAAGCAAAATAAAGAGGTAAATTCTTTAAAAGCTCCAATTCCTTTTCCTACCAAGGCATTGTATCTTCCTTATAGGCTGCGGCTATTGTATAACCTCAACTAATATCAATATATTAGAAGATTGTGTTTCTACAAAGGTTTTTGTTTATTTAACAGAGGATTTCTGTGCCTCCTGGTATTGTGTAATGGTGTTTGTAAAGATTGGCAAAGGGATATTTGGGTTTGTCTATACTCTTGTTTAGAAGACCAACTACTGTTTAAAAACACTCTCTTGATGGATGTATTTCTAATGAGGACAGTTAAACAAACCATTGGGCCAACCACAAATGTGTCAACATTGCCACAGTCTAACCAACTGATAATCCATGATGGACATCATCTGCCAACAGATATACAAGTTGCATTAGGCGTTCTGTGACAGGCACAAAGTTGTTTTCCTCCTATATCCATCTACACGCCCATTCTCCTTTCTTCATACCTGTGAAAAGATACTGTCTCCTTTGATTCTCCATCTCATGTGGACTTGAACAAGTCATGGAGGGGCAATGTTTCTTTAGGAGAATGCCCCAGGCTCTCCGAAGGAGTTTGGATCTAATAAACAATGAATATCTAAACCTCTAGTCACTTAATTAGTTCTCTTCTTGCCAAAGAAGGCTGAATAACCACTAGATAGTCTTCATTTACTCTGTCATTCTCAAAGTGTCTGTGAAAACACCGTGGGTTTGGAGAGAGCAACGTGGGGAGGGACAGAGAAGAAGTTAGGAGGCGGATGAGAAGGAGGAGGAGAAGGGGAGAAGAGACAAGAGGAAAGCAATGTGTAGAGGCTGGGGAAAGTGGAGGGAGTTATGTTGGCGTAGGAGAGAGAAGGAGAAAGAGATGTGAACTTTTTCGATGTTTCTCTACTTGCAGGACAGCTGTCTTGTAAAACATGTTGCTCTTTGTACCAGGCTTTGGTATCTGACAGCACTGTGATAGTTCAATGTTTTCCCTCCTTGAAACATTCGCTGGTAACAAAATGTTCTGAGAAGCAGAGAACTTAATAGATTCAAGTGTTTCAGCTTTTACAATGTCTTGGTCTTTTAACAAATTTTCCTGTTAAATGGCTTTAACTCTAAAGTTGTTATCACTTCCCACACATTACCTTGCAGCTATCACTTCCCACACATTACCTTGCTTCCTGGCTCTAGAAGAGAAGTAATGAAGGCTGATCTCATTGGTATGGAGTGGGGGTGGGCTGGGGCAGGGGTTTACCCACTGAGGGACTGAGATGAATGAAGGGGGAAAGGGATATTATGATCTTGTTATATACATGTTGCTCTTCTGTCTTTGAAACTGCACTCTGAAATCTTCCCTGGCAGAGACTGGGTAGGATGATTCCTGTCTACTAACGAGGCAAGATTTGACCTAGTTGATCTCTGTTGCAGCTTCCTAGAAGGCCTACCTGGAAGTTCGGAAATAAAGAAACCAATCTAACTTTGTTTCCTAAACTTATTGAACCACAAAGTCCTTCCTTGGTGGAGTATTTACAAACAGTCTTCCAGCACAGAGATCTTTAGCCACAATTTAAATTGAGAGTGAAAATGAAACTTTCAAGGGGGTGGGGGGGGGAGGGAGAAGAGCAAGACAGGGTCCCAACACACAGAACAATTAATGTTTAAAATACAGAATCGAGGATTGGGACTTCTGATACACCAAGTATCTGTTTAACCTCAAGCATCAACCATTCAGTGGTTTTGGCAATTCATATTATCTCTACATTGTCTTTACACACTTTAACTCATTAGTATTTATGACGGAATGCCCACGTACCTTAGCTGTATAGGAATTATTCATTCATTCATTCATTTACTAGTCACTGAGTATCTGCCAAGTTAAGAACTGGATATGCAAAATGTTCTACTCCTATGGGGATGCTTGGCTAAAAGGACAAATCAGAGTTAAAAAATGCTGTAATTGAACTATGTTGTTGTTGTTGTTAAGTGTCGTTGAGTTGGTTCTGACTCATGGTGATCTTGTATAGGGTTTCTGAGGAGCAAATGGTGAGTTTGAACTGTCAACCTTGCAGTTCAAACCGACCTTTGGGTGAAGTGCTTATCCTACAGCGTCAAAGAAACAAAAAATCCTGAGTGACTGATTGTAACTGGGTACGCTGAGAAGGTAGGTGCCAGAGATAATAAGGAAGATAAATTGCTAAATTGAGAAAGGGAAGGAGAGAGGGCATCCCAGACACAGGGATGACCATGTGGAGGGTTAAACAATTACAGACTGGAGAAAGAAGTTAATTTAGCAATGAACCCACTTGGCAATTTCATTGGAAAATATTTTAAAATGTTTTTCCCTAAGGAGAATTACTATCCAGAGAATCCTTTTGTCAGGGCAACAGGAAAAGGGTCTCTGGGCTGGGCAGCAGCTTGTTGCAGCCATAAAATCAGGTCTTTCAGCACTACTCTGATTTAGTCCCTGGTAATAAAGCCTATGTAGCACTTTGTATGCAGCAAACACTTCATATATATTTGACAGGAAAGAAAGATGATTAAGTAAGAGGATGGAAAGAAGGAGAATGTAAAAGCAAAGGAGGTACTGAAAGGACAATAGCAGTTTCAATCTGGTCCACTTAGCTCAGCCTTCAGAATGCTACTTTATAGATGCATCTCTGATATCTTGTTAGCTCAAGCCAAGCACTGTTCAGTGGTTCCCATGACAGCAGCAGTGCTGGGAAAGAAAGAGAAGATGAGAAGTATATTCCTTCACAGGGATGACAAGCCTGTAAACTGGAAAGAAATTTGACACATTATAATAAAAACTTAAAAACTTTCATACCACTCAAACCACTAATTTCTTTCTCGGTACTAATTATCAGAAACCACTGGCAGAACTGAAATTCATACAAACATTATCATTACGGCATCATTTAAAATAGTGAATGAAATTCCTCTTCCCCTGACATTTCGATCCATATGGTAATATTTAAATAAATGATAGGGTATCTATAGGATGGAATTTTATGCCGCCACCAAGATATTTACAAAGTTTCAACAACATGAAATATGTTTATGATATCGTATTAAGTATGAAGGCAGGATATATAGTTACTTATATAACTGACTTGATGACACTTAACAACAACAGCAATATAACATGCTGTCAACTAGCTAAGAATATGTACAGAAAAAGGAAAATTTCAGCAAAATCTTAACAGAGCTGAGTTCTGGGTAACTGGATTAGAGGTGATTGATATTCTTTTATGTTTTTCTTAGTGTTTCCTATTTTCTATAAATATGTATTAATGTTATAACATAAAAGTCATTTTAAAAAACCTATTAACTACTCTTAAAGGTTGTAAAGATATTGTGGAAACTTCCGGGATCAATGCCCAAGGCCACTTTCCATTGGGTAAAGTGTGTTACTTCTGTAGCTTTATTAGCTAGCACCTGTCCAGACTACAGAAGCTCAGGTAAACTTGACTTTTCCCCTCTGCTATGCTTTTACATATGTTTTAGCCCTGACTGAAAGGCCCTCTCTTCACTTTTACTTGGTCATCAAAACTCAGCTCAAGTACCATCATCAACTTCAAGAAGTCTTCCTGGAATTCTCTGCCTGCAGTTTGATGTAGACACTTCTCCAATATCCCAGGTAGATGTGGCAGAAGAAAGAACATGAAGGGAGATGCTATTGGCTATGGACAAGAAAGGGTTTCAGGGTAGCACAGGGATGAAGGACTGGACAAAAAGGGAGAAGGCGAGAAAGGACTTGATGAGTTCTAGGAATGGGTTCTGAGGCACAAGGAGAGAGAAGGTTGGAAACAGCTGTTGTGCACTGTTCTCGTGGGTGACAGGCTCTACGTATGGCCCCAGTAATACGTAGCAAAAGAGTAATGGGGATTACAGTCAAGGAGAAATAAGTCTAGGTTAGTGCTTACTAAACTTTTTTTGCATGTCAGAATTGTCTGGGAGCTTTTAAAAACAATGATGCCCAGCTTACAGCCTGTGGTGATGGTTGTTGTTAAGTGCTGCAGAGTTGGTTCAGACTCATAACGACGCTGTGTAGGGGTTTCAGAGGATCAGCTGGTGAATTTGAATTGCTGACCTTGCAGTTCCAATAACTCTGTGGTCCAGTGCTTATCCTACAATGTGCTGAATTGATTTAGACTCATGTAAAACAGTAGGACTATCCTAGAGGAGCTTTGTAACTTTGTTTTATGACAGCAGACCTCCAGGTCTTTCTCCCAAGTAGCCACTGGGGTTGGAACCACCCATCTTTTGGTTCACAGTTGAGCACTAAACTATTGCACCACCAGGGCTCTAGATTGCCCCTGTTGTTGTTGTTAGGTGCCATAGAATTGGCTCTGACTCAGAGTGACCCTATGCACAACAGAAAGAAACTCTGCCCAGGCCTGGGCTGTCTTCACAATTGTTGTTACCTCACAACCCATTGCCGCTGCCACTGTGCTAATCCATCTACTTTGGGGTCTTCCTTTTTTTAACTAACCATTTTACCAGGAGTCCTGGTGTGGCGCTGTGGGTTAATGCGCCAGACTGCAAAGCCGTTTGAACTGCAAGGTCGGTGGTTCAAGCTCACCAGTTGCTCCTCAGAAACCCTATACAGGGTCACTATGGGTCGGAACTGACTCAATGGCCCTTAACAACAACAACAACAACAACAACATCCACTTTACCAAGCATAATGTCCTTCTTCAGGGACTGGTGCCTGCCTTCCGATAGTATGTCTGAAGCATGAGAGACGAAGTTTCGTCATTCTGGCTTCTAAGGAACATTCTGACTGTACTTCTTCCAACAAAGATTTGTTCTTCTGACAGTCCATGGTATTTTCAATATTTTTCTCCAACACCATAACTCAAATGCATCAAACTATCCAACTTTCACATGTATATGATGTTATTGAAAATACCATGGCTTGGTCAAGGCATAGGTGCTCTGGAACAAACTTTGCTGTTGAACACTTTAAAGAGATCTTGTGCAGCTGATTGCCTAATGCAATACATTGTTTGAACTCTTGACTGCTGCTTCCATGAGTGTTGGTTGTAGATCCAAGCAAAATGAAGTCTTTGACAACTTCAATCTCTTTTCCATTTATCATGCATGATGTTATTTATTGGTCTGGACTCCTGGTGTGGCGCTGTAGGATCAGCATTTGATTGCGAACCACAAGGTTGGCAGTTCAAACCCACCATCTGCTTCTTGGAAGCCCTATACAGTGTCACTATGAGTCGGAACCAACTTGAAGGCACTTATAACAACAATAGCAATTTATTGGTCCAGTGGTGGGGATTTTCTTTAAAATTGAAATGCAATCCATACTGATGCTGTGGTCTTTGATACTCATCAGTGAATATTTTAATTCCTCTTTGCTTTCAGCAAGCAAGGTTGTATCATCTGCATATCACAGGTTGTTAATGAGCTTTCCTCCAATACGGATGCCACATTCTTCTTCATATAATCCAGCTTCTCGAATTATTTGCTCATCATACAGACTGAATAAGTATGGTGAAAGAATACAGTCCTAGTGTACAACTTTCCTGATTTTAAACCATTCAGTATTTCCTTATTCTGTTAATAAACTGCCTCTTGGTTTATGTACAGATTCCTCATGAACACAAGTGTTCAAATGTTCTGGAATACCCATTCTTTGCAATGTTATCCATAACTTGTAATGATCCACAAGTCAAAAGCCTTTGCATAGTCAATAAAGCACAGGTAAACATCTTTCTAGTGTTCTCTGGTTTTAGCTAAGATCCATCTGATGTCAGCAATGATATGCCTAGTTCCACATCCTTTTCTATTTCCAGCTTGAGTCTCTGGTACTTCCCTATCGATGTTGTTATCCCTGTTGCAGTTGTTTTTGAATTATCTTCAACAAAATTTTACTTGCATGTGATATTAATGGTATTGTTTGATGATTTTCACATTCTGTTGGAATGTGCACAAATATGGGTCGCTTCCAATTTGTTGTCCATGTAGCGATCTTCCAAATTTCTTGGAATTGATAAGTAAGCACCTCCAGTGCTGCATCAGTTTGTTGAAATATTTCGATTTGTTTTCTGTCAATTCCTGGAGCCTGTCTTTTAGCCAATACCTTCAGTACAGCCGGGACTTCTGTACCATTAATTCTGGATTATATGCTACCTCTTGAAATGGTTAAACACTGACCATTTCTTTTTGGTACAATGACTGTGTATATCTTCTATCTTCTTTTGATGCTTTCTGCATCATTCAGTATTTGCCTATGGAGTCCTTCAATATCGCAAGTCAATGCTTGCATTGTTTCTTCAGTTTTTTCAGCTTGAGAAATGCTGAACATGTTTTTCCTTTTTGGTTTTCTACTCCAGGTCTTTTCACATCTCATTATAATACTTGACTTTGTTCTTTTGAGTGGCCCTTTGAAATTTACTGTTCAGTCTTTTACGTCATCATTTCTTGCATTTGCTGTAGAATCTTTACACTGGGAAGCAAGTTTCAGAGTTCTTCTGACATCCATTTTGGTATTTTCTTGTCTTTTTAATGACCTTTTGCTTTATTCCTGCATGATGCTCTTGGTGTCTTCTGGTCTTGTGGTCTTTGGTCATTAGTGTATAATACATCCAATCTATTCTTTTTTTTTTAAGTTTTTCTTGTGAATTGAGTGATAGTTTACATGGGAGAACATCAGTTTTATACTTATCCTTTAGTATTTCATTTCATTGCAATGATTACAATCCCCTCCATGCATCATCAGTCTACAATACTTGTTTCTATTCCCTCTGTTTTTTTTGGATGCACACCAAAACACTCAGGAATATACAATCATTCAAACACCCAAAGAGCATACCTTGCAAGCCTGCCCGCCCCTGGCCCCCAGCACAAATCTATTCTTGACATGGTCTCTAAATTCAGATGGGATATGTTCAAGGTCATATTTTGGCTCTCATGAGCTTGTTTTCATTTTCTAAAGATTCAGTCTGAACTTGCATATAAGCAACTGATGGCCTGTTCCACAATCTGCTCCTGGCCTTGTTTTGGCTGATGATAGTGAGTTTTGCCACCATCTCTTCCCACAGATGTCAATTTAGTTCCTGTGTTTTCAATCTGGTGAGTTTCATATGTATAGTTGCCATTTTTTGTTGTTTAAATAGGGGTATTTGCAATGAATAAGTCACCGGTCTTGCAAAATTCTATTATACAATCTGCTACATTATTTCTATTACCAAGTCATATTTTCTAACTACTGACCCTTCCTCTTTGTTTCCAATCTTTGCATTGCAATCATCAGAACAATCTTTGATCAATTTCAGACTGAAGAAGTTGGTTGTTAAGTTGTTGTTAAGTGCTGTTGTGTTGGTTCTGACTCATAGTAACCTTGTACAGGGTTTCCCAGGTGGGAAATTGGTAGAATTCTTCAATTTCATTATCACTGGCTTTAGTGGTTGGTATGTAAATTTGAATAATAGTGTTATTAACTGGTCTTCTTTTTAGGCGTATGGGTATTATTTTATCATTGACAGTGTTATATTTCAAGATAGATCTTGAAATGCTCCTTTTGATGATGAATGATACACCATTCATCTTTAATTTGTCATTCCCAGCATAGTAAACCACATGACTGTCAGATTCAAAATGGCCAATACCTGTCCATTTCAGATCACTAATGCCTAGGATGATATCTATCTTTATGCGTTCCATTTCATTTTTGACAATTTCCAAGTTTCTTAGATTCATACTTCATACATTCCATGTTCCAATTATTAATGGATGTTTGCAGCTATTTCCCCTCATTTTGAGTTGTGCCCCATCAGCAAATGAAGGCCCCAAAGGCTTTACTCCATTCACATCATCACAGTAAACTCTACTTTGAAGAGGCAGCTCTTTCCTACTCATATTTTAAGGGCCTTCCAACCCAAGGGCTCATCTTCCGTCACTATATCCGACAATGTTCTCCTGCTATTCATAAGGTTTTCGGTGGCTAAACATTCAGAAATAGATCCTCTCTGCTTCTTCCTAGTCTGTCTTCATCTGGAAGCTCTGCTGAAACCTGTCCACCATAGGTGACCCTGCTGGTATTTAACAGACTGGATCCAGCATCATAGAAACAGGAAAGTCACCTCAGCATGACAAACTGACAGATTAGTAGTGGCAGATTGTTCCTATACTAACTAAATCAGAACATGTGGATGTAGGAGGCAGGCACCTGTATTTTTTCTTTTCTTCAACATCTCCAAGTGGTTCCAAAGTACAGCACAGTTTGGAAGCACTGGTCTGAATCACTAGGTGGATCATCCCTAGAGACCAGTGGATTGCATAGTGGGTCTCAGATCAGCTGCATTAGCACCACCTGGAAACTGGTTAGAAATGCAATTTTTTGGGCCCCATCCAGACTGACTAAATCAGAAACTCTGGGTTTAAGCCCAGCAATCTGTGTTTTAACAAGTGCTCTGGGAAACTCTGAGGCATGCTCAAGTTTGAGAACTTGAGCCTTATGCCATAAAACTGCCCCAAATGTATGCAAGAGTTGGAGTGAAGAACATCAAGTTATTTCCTGATTGCTTCCATCTAGAGCTCCTTCAGTTGAAAATCAGAAATCATAAAGACCTCAAAATGTAGTTGTGAGGTTTAAACGGCAGAACTGTGTATGAAAGTGTTTGGTTCCCAGTGTTGGTGTTGTTAAGTGTTGTCAAATCGGTTCCAACTCATAGCAACCCTGTATAGGCATTCCAAGGAGCAGCCAGTGAGCTTGAACCACCAACCTTCTGGTTCAAACCAACTTTGCAGTCCAGCGCATTAACCCACAGTGCCACACCAGGACTCTGGATCCCCAGTAGACACTCCAAACATTAATTTCAGTTTCCTTTTCTGCCACATTCACCCTGAAAACTTAGAACTGTGAACAATGCTTCACAAATTAGAAAATTTGGATTAAAAGCTTTTTAAAAAATCTTCCATTTTATTTATAGGTTTCCATTTCTACTTGGAAGCTGGACATGAAGGAAAAATTTAGATTAGGTGGACATCCAAATCAGTGAGTCTTTTCTTCTTTTAATTACTTCCCTGACTCTGTTCTTTTTCCTACCCTTTTCTTTTAACAGCTTTATCTTGTCTTTCTTCCTTAGCTACTGCAGGATGGAGGAGTCAGAGCTCAAGATTGACAGGACAGGTTGGCAGAGGCTCATATCTAAGGGACCACTCGGACCTTTCCATGCATTTCCTTCCGACCCTTGATGACTTGGGAAGCCCATGTGACAATGTCCAGCTTCCTTAGCGGGCATGCAAAGTCATTCACTATCTGGTCCTATTTACCACACAAGTATCCCTCTGCCTGGAGAAGTACAGATTCCTTTCCCAGAACACCACAGGAACCAGGCTTGGTCCTTTTGCTGTGCTCTGAGAATGTATCTCATCCAAGGACGCTGGTTTCTATATACATCACTCTCTCAACTCCATTGTGAGTAGAAGGCAGGGATTTGTCCTCGTTTTGTTTATCTCTGCATCCCTAGCAACAACTCTAGCCCTTGGCCTATAGAAGATTCCCAATAAATGTTTGTTGAATAAACTGAATAAAGTAGATGCTTTAGTACCAAAGGCCTTGACAAGTTTGAATGAGGAAAAAGATAATAGTTACTGATAATGATAATGGTGATAAGTAATTGTCCAGATTGAACTGGTACCAGGCTTATCATAAATGAACTCATCTAATGTGCATGTACCAGATGACGATAACCCAGCCTGGTGTTCTCCTCTCTCGCATAATACACAGTGTTAATGATCATTCTCATCTCGGCTGCTGGTTCACATTAATTCAAATTCAGTCATTTCAGATGCAAGTTAAACTAGATATATGGGTGTCATGATTTGAGCTCCTCTCTTGTGATGTGAAGCGTGAAGAGATACTTAGCTTAACAGGATGCCTTTGCCGGGCCTTGGTTCACTCCTATCCCTCAACCCTGCAGGGTTCAGATATGCAGGCTAGAACTGATCAGCCCAGAAAACCAAACAACCATAAAGGCAGATACTGAATCTTATGTGATGGAGCCCAATAGAGTTTCGGAACCATCACAGTGTCATGACCACATACTAGAGAGCAGCAGTGCAGCCTGGTAAAGATGGTGGATTCTGCCCTCTACCTGGGTTACAGCAGCACAGACTAACTAAGAAGTCAGGCGTTACTGATACAATGAACTGTGGGTAACACACTTGTTAGCCAATGTGGATCTGAAACTTCTACTGGCAGTGTTGTTGTTGTCAGGTGCCATCAAGTTGGTTCTGATACACAGCAACCCAATATAGGGTTTCTGAGGAGCATTAGAAGTACAAAAATAATTTGCCACTACTTCATGAATGGCCTCTGACAGACAATATGGAGTCATTAAGGGCTAAGGAGGAAACTGAAACAGTACACTAAGTTCTTGAATTTGGGGCTACTAGCTTAATAGTGTCATATAGGGCAAGTCATTTGTCCTGTCTGAGCCCACTGTCACACCCGTAAGATAGGGGCAATAATACAACTGATTTTGTTGGGTAATTTTAAGACCAAAAGAGACAAAGAATGTAAAGGTGCTATATAACTCCTAACCAGCAATTAGGAGTGCTCCTTCTCACTGTCCAATGAAGAGCTGATGACCTTCTTACTCTCCTTGGAAAGAGAGGACATGAGCCGAGTCCTACTCTGCTGCTAGGTCAGGTTCAGTCCCCCAGGTCTAGACAGGTGAGTGGTGACTGGTAGACTCAGCCTTCCAGGCTGTGGCAGTCACCATCTTGTCTCCAAATTTCCACGGAGATGTGACACATGCCATTCGCAGCTCAGGTACCCAAAGCCCAATAAAGCGGGGTCCTCCAGTCTGTTTCCCACTGGAAATGGTCTGTGAAGATGAAACACCGCTCCCAGTTTAAGAGCCTCAAAGCCTGGGTTAGAAGCATGGCAGCCTGAAAGTAGCCTTGGAGGTGGAGAACCCCAAAGACTCTCCCTGTTATAGGAACAAATGCGTATCTATGGAAAATGCTACTATGGCAATTAATTTTAAATTGCTGAATGATCTCTCACAGCTGCCAAAGAAAACTGCAGTGGCAAATGGAAACTGCTCACTAGTGCCCCCTCAAATGGCACCCTGGAGTCCTGGTTGGGTTGTAGGATAAGCACTGGATTGCTAAGAGCAAGGTCGCCCATTCAAACCCACCAGCTGCACTTGGAAACCCTATGCAGGGTTGCTATGAGTCAGAATCTACTTGATGGCACTTAACAACAACAACAACAACAACAACAAATGGCACCCTGGGCATGTGTCATATCTATTCTACCCCAGATATGCCTGTAAGGAAGGAAGGCTCTAAACTGGCTAAACAAATTCTCCAAGCCCCTATGTCTTCACCTGACCTCTAAAAATCCCAGGCCCTCAGGTATGTCAACTGTAATAATCCTAAAAAATAATCTAGGACTGATGCTTTTCCTGATTGGACAACCAAAAACTATTGCTACAAAAACCAAAAGAGACCTACTTAAATGAAAGACTATACCAAGCTCATGGATAGGAAGATTTAACATGGTGAACATGCCAATACTACCCAAAGTGATCTACAGATACATTGCAATCCTAACCCAGATTCCATCATTATCCTTTAAAGAAATGGAAAAACTAACCGCCAACTTTACATGGAAAGGAAAGAGACCCTGGATAAGCTAAATACTATTAAAGAAGAAGAAGAAAGTAGGAGGTCTCTCCTCACTTCCTGATCTCAAAAACTACTACACAGCCACAGTAGTCAAAACAGCCTGGTACTTGTACAACAGACACACAGACCAGTGTAACAGAATTGAGAACTCAGAAGTATGTCAATTGGTCAAAACACATTAAATGGGTGAAGAGTTAGAATCGTTTAATAAATGCTGCTAGAAAAACTGGATATTCATTTACAGAAACATGAAACAGTACCCATATCTCACACCACATACAAAATAACCTCAAGATGAATAAAAGACCTAAATGTAAAACCTAGAACTATAAACATCACCATTGAAAAAATAGGGACAGACTTAGGAGTCCTAATACATGGCATAATTATACCATCAGGCATAACTGAAAACACACAAACAGTAAAAGACAAATTAGTGGAAATCTGAGGTGCAACTATTGGTATCTCCCTGTCGAGAGGAAAGAACACTGATGAAAATCAAAGACACATGGTAACAATCCAATGGACTAATGGAACACATGAACATCAGTCACCATGATCCTGAGACCAGAAGAACTAGATGGTGCCTGGCTACTATTCCCAACTATCTGAAAGGATGACATTAGAATGTACTGGATAGGGTAGGAGAAACTGTAGTAAAACTGAAAATCATGAAAGAGAGCAGGTCCATTGGTCAGATAGAGACTAGTGGAATCTCCGAGACTGTGGCCCTTATTCACCTTTCAGGTCTGGAACTGAACTTTCCATCATGGCTCCATTTTCAGCCAAATACTAGATCTCTGAGACGAACAATACCACGAGGGAGGTACACACACCTTAGCATAATCAACCATTTGAGATCCAAAGGGTAGCGTTTACCCAAGGGTAAAGTTCAGAAGAGTTAGGAAAGAAGGAGGAACAAAAACGGAAACCCAGGGAGAAGGCAATGTTACACTGAGGGGGTCATATCTAATGAGATGAAAGAAAATATGTACGGATTGTTGGATATAAAACTTATGATCTGCCCTGTAAACCTTCACTCAATTCACAATAAAAAAGGTTGTTGTTGTTTTTTTTTAAATGACCATATTTGAATCTGGATATGTTGCACCCAGCACAACTTCCCAACTCAGAAGAAAGGCTGGGTAATTTATTGCAAATCAACCAATGAAAACCCCATGGTCTGATGGCACAGTACTGAGCAGCATTTCATTCTATGGTGCATGGGATCACCGTGAGTCAGGCTGATTCTATGACCGCTAACAACAACAAATGCTTTCCATAGAAAGCCTGACCCAGTCAAAAGGATTGAGGCAGAGGGTCCCTTGCCTACAAACCAAACAAGAAGAAAAGCTCATTCCTTGGCAATCTGTGAACTCAACAAAAATATATTATTTTTGTCATGGAATCAAGTAGAGAACATGGGCTTTGCCAGACTTGCGTTTCAATTCCGCTGCTCAGTCACTCACTGATTTTATGACCCTGGGGGAAGTCACCTAACTTCTCTGAGTTTGCCCTCTATCTGGAAAATGTAGGCATAATAACTTGTTTGCAGGGTTGTTGAAAGTTTAGAAGGGATGCCATCAAGCATCCAGCACAGAGCTGCACACAGGAGGCCTCCAAGAGACAGTTGCTGTTGCTGTGATTGTAAGTTTCCTCAGAAAGGGACAGCCTCAGGGAGTTCTGTTTTAGGCACATGGTCAGTGATGGCCTTCTGCAGATGGTAATTAATGTAATCCAGAGAAGGTAATGGAGGAGGAGAGGGTGTTGGGAAAGGCAAGTAGGAAAAGGAGGAGAGAACACAGTGAGGGGAGAAGAAAGTTGAGGGAGAAAGCAGTGTGAATGGCAGAGATGTGATTTGGCAAGCGAAACACTCCTTTTTTTTTTTCTAGCGTACTTACTCTAAAATGGGAGGTTCCTGAACCATCCATTTGAAAATGATTTCCCTGTCCTTTCCCAGGAGTTACATTTGTGTGCATGTATGCATGCATGCATGTGTGTGTTTGATATAGTTGCACAATGATCCAAGTTTCTGGACTGAGCATGCATGGAGGAGGTAGAGCAGAATCTGGCGATCTTTAAGGTATGACTTTGATACCCTCTGGTCCAGCTGGATACTCCCTTCTGAGGGGAGTCTTCTTTGTGCCATGCTCAATAATGTATGTGACACCTGCTGGTTTCTTCTACTCCCAGGGCTCTGTAAAGCTCCATTAGGGCATAAGAGTTGCAGGAAGGTATTGAATGGCCATGCACTTCACGTAGGAAGGCAAGTAAGGAAGGAGTAGGAAGAAGAGAAGAAGCCACTGCCTTCTGCAGAGGAGAGAGGCTGCAGGTGTTAGTGTAGAGGGGATGTGTGGGTTCAGCAGGCAGGGTCTGGGATTTTGGTTCCTGCTCTGGCCGTGTGGCTTGAGGAAGTCAATGTCCCTTGATTAAGGGACAGGAAGGGGAATGGCAGTCTATCTTTTCGGTCTGTTTGAGCTATTCCAACTAAGATGGAGACTGGATTTCCTGAGTGTTTGGGTCAAGAGCAGATTGGCAGTGTTCCTTACTTGTTCTGTGGAGAAGACAGAATGTTCAGCACAATCCTACACGGAGGCAAGTGCAAGAACAAGTACAGGGTTTACAATGGCCATTGTTGTCGGTTCCTGAAAGCCTACTTGTAGAACAGGACAGGACAGGGAGGACATGTCCATTCTGTGTGGCTTTATCTTAGGGTTTAGCTTGGGGTTTGGGGGAGAGGGGCTTGTAAACCTCTGTCCAGAAGGACCAGGTGGCTTCAGATGGAGGATTGGCAGTATGCTAGCAGAGCTGTGTGGTGGGGAAATTTTCAGGAAGAAAGATCTGGAGATGGCTCTGAAAGGAGGACATGACATCATCATGCCACTAAGGAAAACCAAGGGTGAAAATGTCAGGGACTTAGCTATAGGTGGTCCTGATGAAGACCTGAGTGGAACAATCACTGTCAAGCCAAATGTTACTGCTTTTTATACTGTGGCAACTCTGAGAGGTAGAAACTATTATCCCAACACACAAGAAACTTAACTTAGCAGTTAAGATATGCCCCAGTGGGCATGTGGTGAAGCTGGGATTCAAATCAAAGCCTGTATGACTGCAAATATCAGCTTGGGTTAGAGAAGGCAAGGCATAGACAAAATGCCTTGCGAGTGACATTGTTAGGTGCCATCAGGTTGGTTCCGACCTACAGCAACCTTATGTACAATAGGATGAACTGCCCGGTCCTGTGCCATCCTCAAAATTGTTAAGTTGGAGCCCATTGCTACTGCCACTGTACCAATCCATCTCATTAGGAGTCTTCCTCTTTTTTGCTGACTCTCCACTCTACTAAGCATGATGGTCCCTCCTGATAACATGTCTGAAGTATGAGACAAGACTTATTATCCTAGCTCATAAGGAGCATACTGGTTGTACTTCTTCCAACACAGATTTGTGTGTTTTTCTGGCAGTCCATGGTGCCTTCAATATTCTCCAACACCTTATGAGTTATTTCCAATGCATCAGTTCTTCTACGATATTCCTTATTCATTGTCCAACTTTTGCATGCATATGAGGCTATTGAAAATACCATGACTTGGGTTAGGCGCACCTTAGTCCTCAAGCTGATATCTTTGCTCTTCAACACTTTAAAGAGGTCTTGTGCAGCAGATTTGCCCAATGCAATACATCATTTGATTTCTTGACTGAGGCTTTCATGAGTGTTGACCATGGATCCAAGCAAAATAAAGTCCTTGACAACTTCCATTTTTTCTCCATTTATCATGATGCTACTTAATGATCCAGTTGTAAGGATTTTTGTTTTCTTTACATTGAGGTGCAATCCATACTGAAGTCTATAGTCTTTGATCTTCATCAGTAAGTATTTTAAGTCCTCATCCCTTTCAGCAGGCAGGGTTGTATCATGTGCATATTGCAGGTTGTTAATGAGTCTTCCTCCAATCCTGATGCCACGTTCTTCTTCATATAATCCAGCTTCTTGAATTATGTGTTCAGCTTAATGATTGAATAAGTATGGTGAAAGGATACAACACTGGTGCACACCTTTCCTGACTTTTAACCATGCAGTGTTCGCTTGGAGTGATAGGCCACCTGAAGGCTTGGTGTGCTGTCTGGCATTACTTTGCCCACTGAGTTCAAGAAGACTCATTTCTAAGTACTAAAAACAAACACCAAACCCACTGCTACTGAGTACATTCTGACTCATAGTGACCTTATTATAGGACAGAGAACTGCTTCTTAGGGTTTGTGAGACTGTCAGTCTTTACAAGAGCAGATAGCCTCATCTTTCTCCAGTGGAGCAAATGTTGGGTTTGAATAGACAACCTTACAGATAACCCACTGTGCCACCAGGGTACAAGGTATGTAAAAAAGTAAATCAATTAGTGGTGAGATTTTCCAGGTCAACTCAAACCTGACTCTCAGGCATGACATCGCTAAGGCCCACTGCAAAGATCTGCACTGACTGAACCAATCACATCCTAGAAGAATATACACACAGGTGTCCATCTACCCCAGAGAGCCAAGGCAAGAGGAGAGGAGAGGAGTGTGTGGTTGTTGGGGAGAAATGGGAGTTTCTGGTTGTTGCCAGAAATGGGGAGGCAGGAATTGAATGGGGGTACTGTGGTGTGTGTGGAAAGAATTCCTTGTTTGGAACACTAGGATTTAGGATCTAATCCCAGATCTCCCAATTAGTGTGACCTTGGGCAGGTCAATTAACCTCCCTGGGCCTAATTTTTCTAATCTATGAAATTACTCTCAGGGGTGCTTGAGGGGATTAGAATGAGAATGATGAATGTTAAGTATTTCTAGAAGCCAGTTTGAGTGCTAAATTCAAGTAGGTGCATTAACAGATGTTGGATGAATAGGCCTGAAAATGGGAAGGGAAGGGTGCTGGCAGCATGCTGGAGATAGATGGAGATGTGTCCCTGCGGAAAGCATCCATTCACTTTCCTTCTGTTTCCTATTTACTCAATGGGACCCTTGGTTGCAAGGAGGAGTGCAGTGTGAGGCTGAGCTTGTGGCTGGAAGAAGCTGGCATCCTGTTGGGTGGTTTGTGGGGCAGGAGATATCACCCAGGGAGCAGTGATCCCCTTTCCTTTGCCTGTCCCCACTTCCTGTTGTTTCTGTCCACTTCCCTCTTCTCTTTGGGCTTATTTTGTTGTTTGTTAAATGCTGTTGAGTTGGTTCTGACTTATAGTGACCCTGTGTAGAGTTTCTGAGGAGCGGTTGGTGAGTTTGAACTGCCAACCTTGCAGTTAAAGCCGATCTTGAGGTCGAGTGCTTATCCTCTGGTGCCACACCAGGACTCCTTTCTTGTTGGGCTGCTGTCTCCCACTTGAAGCCCTTAGAGCATAAGCCTGCACTCTGTTAGCCCCTAACTGGTCTCCTGGCTGCCAGTTCCTTTCCCTCCCTTCTTACCCACACTGCCCACGACAGTCAGATCTTACCACTGGGCATAAGACCCTCTATCTCTTCCTATTTGATGGATCTTGTACCACTGCTTGGCACATTACTTAAGGGCCTCTAGTCTTCTACTCATCCCCTTTGCGATATCTGTGTGCTACTGGCCCTGCCCATGCTCCCTTTCTCTCATTCACCTTCCTTTTAACCCTTTCTTATTCTAAGTGCTTGCACATGTTCTCTCTTGCTCATCCATTCACTCATTCATACACACATCACGTATGGACTGATCACCTCTGAGGCACGTGGCTGCGTGCTGGGCAGCTAGGGATCCACTTCTGTAGGAGAGCCCCTCCTCCCCTTCCCTCTCACAGGCCTACAATTCTCATTGTCTCTACCACTCAACGGTGCTCAACTATTATGCCAGTATTAACATGATTGTTTGACGTGTATTTCTTATCTTCTGAACCAGATTACAAAATATACATGGGTAGGACCACTTCCTAGTCTTGCTTGCATCCTTCACAGCACCGGAAGTACATTAGATACTTGAATCCAGGCTCTACTGTGCATGATCTATGTCTTCTTGGAGCAGTTACTTAACCCCAATGGAATACATAATTAAATATGCACCAGACCGGGACCATAAGTATGTGCTCAATAAATGACTGCCTAATTGCAGTTTGGGAGGCTCTGGTAGTGCAGTGGTTGCGAGTTGGGCTGCGAATGTCAAGGTCCACATATTGAAACTATCAGAGAGTCTGTGAGTGAAAGATGAGGCTTTCTGCTCCATTATACTTTTTGGGAGTGAGTCCTGGTGTGGAGTTGTGGGTTAATGCGCCAGACTGCAAAGCCGTTTGAACTGTAAGGTTGGTGGTTCAAGCTCACCAGCTGCTCCTCGGAAACACTATATAGGATTGCTATGAGTCACAACTGACTCGATGACACTTCACAACAACAATGACAATCCCAGTTTGTTGATTAAGAAAATTAAAGTTTTGCACAAATCAGGAGCAAACTAAGAACATCCATGTCAGCCTGTGGTCAGCATGTAGTTCTGCTGTGGGTTGGGTGTCAGGAAGGACCTAATATTAAATGGCTTAAGAGCTACTATAGGAGAACAAGGGCTAGTTTGGGAACAAGAGGGGGCAAACAGAAGAGGGGAAAATCTAAGTTAAATCTAGACAAGGGATCCTAGTCTAGAAACGTCTTCTGTATGTGAAAAATGAAAGGTTCCTTGGCTCTGTGGTTCTATTTTGGGCAGCAAACGTCCTGAGGCATACATTAAGCTGGAGTTTGCCTCCAGTTTGAACCAGTGTAAGCAAGTTTCCCCACTGCAGAAGTTGAGCTGCCTCCTGAGGCAAGCTTGTAGCCCCTCCCAGCTGGAGGGGGGAGAGAAAGGGAGGAGGAGGGGCCACTGGAGTCTGATAGTCTAGATTCAAGAGTCTGCTGAGGAAGAATGAGTATTTGCATCCTTTAACTTTCCAGTGAATTTGAGTTGGGTCAGAACCAAACATCAGAAATTGGGAGGGAAAGTATTGTCGTGTGTGTGTTTGGAATACTTGTGAAAGCCAGAATCCGTGTAGGGCAAAAACCTGTCACACAAATAAAACTCAAATATTTTCTAATAACAGAAAATGGTAGAAAAGTCTAAGACAGTGCTGTTAAAGGGGAGGAACTTGGGAGACTCAGAAAAACAAGGCGGTCCTGTTAAGTCCTAGCTCTCATAGGTTTCTCTGAACTAGGACTGGGCTCTCCTCTCAGAGCCACTAATTACTATGACCTTGAATAGGTCACTTTTCTAGCCTATAAAATTCCTTCTTGGCATTCTTGGAAGGAGCGGCCTGACCCACTAGTGTGGTGCTTCTCAAACTTAAGTGTGTTTGTGGATTAAAATAAAGATTCTGATTCAGCAGGTGTGAGACATGAGATTTTGCCTTTCTAACATACATCTGGAAGACACCAGTGCTGCTGGTTCGTTCAGGGATCAGATGAGGCTTGAGTGAAGGGGCAAATCATGGCTCCAGGGCCAAACCCAGCCTGCTGCTTGTTTTGTAAATAAAGTTGTTTGTTTGGTTTTTTTAAGTTTAAGGTTTTATTGTGGATTGAGTGAAAGTTTACAGGGCAGATCATCAGTTTTACATTTAACACATCAAACACTTTGTTTCATTACAATGATTATAATCCCCTCCATGTACCATCAGTTAACAGTATTTCTCTCTATTCACTTTAGTTTTAAAAAAAATCACTCAGGCATATATAATAATTTATACCTTTAAAGGGCACATTCAGCAAGTCTGTCTCCTGGCCACCAGCTCTTAGTCCCTCTCTTACCATGAATCTAGAGTACTCAGCTGCTTCCCCTCTCCATGACCCCATCACTGCCTCTGTCTCTGGCATTGCTGCTTCTCTTGGTAAGGTACCACATTCTGCTTGTGCTCTTCTCCCTTAATGGTCCTAGGGTTCTCTGTTTCTGGACTGTACGATTAACCACTCCCCTGTTTTTTGTTACAAATATCTACATTTACAATTGTGACAGTCACAATTAGTCATAAGTTATTCATTATTGAATCATACAAATCTTATCCGCATCTCTTTTCACCAGACCCATCTAGACAAGATGAAACCTATTCAGTAGGGACTCTTTCTTCCCCACAACACTCTTAAACTAACCTCCTTCTTGAAACTTTGTAAGCCAGTCACTTAGTGCCTTTATTGCCCCCTCATTTTAGGTAGCCAATATCTAAGTTGCCCATCCCTATCTACCCTGTGTACAGAGGAGATAGCACTGATTCTTGATGTGAAGACTCCTTCCCTCTCTGTATATATTTAGAGTAACTACCTCCATGAGTATAGGTCAGGTTCATCAAATTATAGCAATTTACCCTTGTTTCATTATCAAAAAAAAATTTTTTTTTTAATCTTCCTCTAGTCGAGTTCTGATTATCAAGCCATCGAGGCTAGGTCAAATGGGTACTATCTGCAAGTTCAGGTGTTCTTGTACATCTCGCCTCACTTCATATCAGCTGGATGCTTCACTCTCAGCTCTAGCCCATCGTGGCTATGTCCTTGCTCATGGGTGTAAATAAGGTTTTATTGGAACATAGCCTCATGTACTTATTCATGCATGGTCTGGAGCATTCATGCTAAGTTGTTGTTGTTGTTGTTGTGATGTGCCGTGGAGTTGGTTCCGACTCATAGCGACCCTGTACAGGGTTTCCGAGGCTGTAAATCTTTATGGGTGCAGAAAGCCTCATCTTTCTCCCGCGGAACAGCTGGTAGTTTCAAATTGCTGACCTTGCGGTTCATAGCCCGATTCCTAACAGCTACACAACCAGAGCTCCTTTTCATGCTAAGTGGGCAGAGACAAATCTTTGTATCAGAAAGTGGATGACCCACAAAGCCTACAGTAGTTACTATCTGACCCTCTACAGAAAAAGTTTGTGACCCCTGCTCTAGGAAGTCTGAGGGCTGGCTTGTGTGAATTCTAAGGTTGGGACTTCAGTATTGGTGTGGCCACAGGCAAGCCACTTTACCTTGCTGATTCTCACTTTCCGATCTTTGGTTCTTGTTGTTTCGAGGACAAGTTAATTTCTAAGAGACCTATGATTCTTGAATTTCAGTGCTAGGAGACAAACATCTTAGTTTCTATAGAAACAGGCCTCTGAGAACCATATTATGTGGCCTTCATTTGGAAGTTGCAAAAAAAGAAATCACCTGGCTTAACCCTGCATATTTCCACAAGGCGTTCACTTCCTGATGCCAAGGGAGGTGTATGGAGCCAGGACATTACTACTGTCCAGTGGAGGGTCAGCTGGGAATAGAAAAGAGGTTGAGAAAAGGGAAGACTGAGGATGGGAGGCAGACCTCCTGGGTCCTACATAGGTCAGTGCTAGCTGTGAGTCCTGCAACACTGCATGCCAGCACCCCAGCCCACTTTGCTGAGACCAACTTGAGCACAGTTCCTAGCCCATGGCTACAATGCCCTGACTCTGGGTGCTTGGGCTCAATCAAGGTTAATAAGGCCTTTCAAAGTCCTAAAAACTGTAACTATAGAAGAAGAAGGACGTCATGCTTGGGAAAGTGGAGGGTCAGTGAAAAAGAGAAAGACCCTCAGTGTGATAGATTGACACGGTGACTCAAACATAATATTGATTGTGAGGATGGCTCAAGAAAGGGCAGTGTTTTATTCTGTTCTATATATGGTCACTAAGGAGCTCTGGTAGCGTAGTGGTTACGAATCGGGCTGCGAACCTTAAGGTCAGCGGTTCGAAACTGCCAGCTGCTCCGCGGGAGAAAGATGAGGCTTTCTACTCCCATAAAGATTTACACCCTCGGAAACCCTGTACAGGGTCGCTATGGGTCGGAACCGACTCGATGGCACTGAACAACAACAACAACATATATGGTCACTATGAGTTGATACCAATTTGACAGCACCAAACAGCAACCATCACATTTGGAGGCCCCTGGGTGGCCCAAGTCACTTGTACTCAACACTACTACCCAAAGGTTAGTGATTGAACCCATCCAGCAGCTCCATGGAAAAATGGCCTAGTGATCTACTTTTGTAAAGATGACAGGGAAGAAAACCCTATGGACAAGGTCCACTCTGTAACACAAGGGATCACCATGAGTCAGAACTGACTCCAAAGATTCAAAGAGGTGACATTTGGTACTCCCCTGAGGAGCTCACAGTCTGGTGAGAGAGATAACATGTTAATAAATAATTATAGAGAGTTTCATGAGTTAGGTATGCAGGGAAATGCGTGGCTCTGGGTCTCTAGCTTAGACTACAGGGGGAACCAATAATAAGGCAGGAAACATAAGGAGGTGGTGGTGGTGTTTAGAAGGGAGTGCAGGGTGTGGGGAGAGAGGACGATAATGACTAGATTTGGATTCGTCCATCCCAACATGGGCTGCCAGACAAAAGCTGTGATGTCCTATGAAAAGCAAAGCGAAGTCTCTGTTGGTCTGCAAATGCTGAACAAGGATGCCATGCATATTGTCATATTTACTAACCAAAGCTGAGAGAAGTCACAGAACATTTCCTCCCACCAATATTTCCAGGCTCTTTAGGGGTTACTTCAGTTCACAAGAAAGTAACTGGCTAAAGAGACCCCTGGTAATGTTTAAGAACATTTCTATTTTCTCGCAATTGGAATGAGCAATAGTCTCTCACTTACTGACTACTGCTCACTCTGACCATCTTTCCAGTCAGATCTCGCCTGAATGGAAAAATCTAGAACCTAAAACCTTGGAGCTCCTAGACTTACTAGGCCACTTTCTGTTATGTGGCCAGGCGAGAAGAAAGCCATGAGAAACAACGAACTCATGTGCAGGTGATTATTTTGGATTCTCAGCTTCGCTCTGGTTCCTCACCTGTAAGTGTGAACCTGAGGCATGACTGTACCTTGGGATCTGTGGCACCATTGGTACAGGTAGTGCGGATCCACATGAATATAGTGCACAGGCAGATTAAAAATGCATACTGCAAGGTAAGTAACCTATTGACTTTGAAACCAATGGGTTTACCCTTTCCCAGGCAAAACCTCAGCATCTGGTCAATTTGAGGACTTTATGCCTTTTTCTGGAGGAGTACTTGTGTCTGTTCTGCTCAGTTGGTCTGAGGAGCAGGTGAGAGAGGCCATATACAAGCCTGTGAACGACAAGCTGGTTGGCTAGCTGGATTTGTTGGGGTCCTGGTAGCCACATGACTCACTTTCTTAGCACTTATTGCAACCTAATTATAGCCCTGTCTGTGTGATTATTTTACTCAGGCCTGCGAACCTTAAGGTCAGTGGTTCGAAACTACCAGCCGCTCCGCGGGAGAAAGATGAGGCTTTCTACTCCCGTAAGGATTTACACCCTTGGAAACCCTGTACAGGGTCGCTATGGGTCGGAACCGACTCGACGGCACTTAACAACAACAACAACAAGTCCCCATAAGGAGTTCTGGTAGCGTAGTAGTTACGAATTGGGCTGCTAACCTCAGGGTTAGCAGTTCGAAACTACCAGCTGTTCTGTGGGAGAAAGAGGATGCTTTCTGCTCCTGTAAAGATTTACAGCCTCGGAAATCCTGGACAGGTTCACTATGAATTGGAACCAACTTCATGTCACATAACAACAACAAGAAGTTCCTATGAAGTTGGCACAGTGATTAGAGTGTTGGGCTGCTAACCAAAAGGTCCACAGTTCAAACCCATCAGCTGCTCTGCAAGACAGAGATATGGCAGTCCCTATGGGGCAATTCTTCTATTTATAGGATTGCTGTGAATCAGAATTGACTTGACAGCAGTGGGTTTGAGGGATGGGAGTCCTCATGGCTACAGAGACTGTGGCTATTTTTGCTTACCACTGCACTGTGGTCCCCGGCACAAGGTAAGTGCTTTAGAAGTATGTACTGAATAAATGACTCAACGTATGCCCTCTGCTAAAGGTATCCCTTTCTTGTTTAATAAGAAGAGGAAAAATTATCACCTAGTGAAAGTCTGGGGAGATTTTTCCCTATCTACTTAAGAGTCTTGTCTAACCAGTTGTTGGCAAATCAATTCTGATTCATGGTAACCTCACATGTGTCACAGTAGGACTGCGCTCTAAAGAGTTTTCAGTGACTGATGTTTTTACAGCTACATCTCCAGGTCTTTCTTTTGAGGCATCTCTGGGTGGACCTGAACTTCCAACCTTTCAGTTAGCTGTCAAGTGAATGTGTGAACTGCTTGCACCACTCAGGGACTCCTAGAAATGACTCTAATACCAGAAAGCCAGAGGGGCCAGGTATAGGTAAAAATTAACAGGGACAAATGTCAGGCCAGAGCAATTCAGAAAAGCTGGGTTGGGACAGGTGTGAGGCTCAGCGTACGGTTTGAGAACTGTGTCGGAAGTCCATACGTTTGTATCTAGGGCTGGAGTCAGAGTGACGCAATGGCAGAGCTTTCTAGAGTTTTGCTCCACAACCTCATGAGAACTGTCCTGACTTTGTGGCAGGTCCTTGGTACTTTATCTGCATCCAAGCCTTGAGATTCTTTACCTCTCACCATGTTTCACCGGACAGCTAGTTCAGGTGTAACTGTCACATTACATACAGGGTCAGTTAGTGATGCGTCTGACTGAAAGGTTGGAAGTTGAAGTCCACCCAGAAGTGCCTTGGAAGAAAGGCCTGGAGATCTACTTCCAAAAAACCAGCCACTGAAAACTCTATGAAACCAAATTCGACTCTGACACATGTGGGATTTCCATGAGTTGGAATTAGCTTGCTTTCTCAGTCACCAGCCTATAAATCCTGGCACAAAACACGCAGAAAAAAGAAGCCAGCTGCCATTCTACTCTATTCAAGAAGGCATCCATACCATTCAAACCTTCATTTTGTAAAACTAGGGGAAAACAAAAACAAAAACTCAAAATATGATTGTCAGACTACCTATTTTACATATAAGGAAAACTAAGACCTAAGAAGATGACTTGCCCAAAGTCACATAACTGGTGAGAAACAGACTTTGGATTGGAATCCAGGTGTTCTGACTTCCAGAGCAATGCTTTCCACAAAAATAAGTTTCCCCTTTAGCTTTTCCCATTCAAAGCTCAACTGACATGAGACCATGGCCTTTTCAAAAAGCAAGCTCAGTGTTGGTATGTGTGCAAAGCCCAGAAGCCAGGCGCCTTCCTCAGTCTCCCCTCTGATTGGTTCCTGTCCTCATCTAAAAACAGGAAGTAGCTTCATTTTTAGCTATGAAAGCACATTCTGAGGGTGGGAAAGAGGGAATTTGGGGAAGAGGATTCCTGTACATGATGGTCAAGAGCAATCAGCAGACACTTTACTCTGGGCCACTCCTTCTTGCTTGAAGAAGGGGAAAATATATGGAAGAGGAAGAGGAAGATTGTCTTTGAGCCCTAACCAGAATATGACCTCAGCAAGAGCTTTTCCAAGCCTTGGGAGGATGTGGAGGGAAAGAGGAGGAGGAGGAAGAGGAGGACTTTGTTGATTTCTTTTCTGTTTTCACTGGGCTAGAGTTTAGAATGGGGGCTTGGGTAGGTACACCAGGGTGAGCAAATTTGCAGAAACTTTCTACAAGCTTCAGTGTTTCCCCTATTGGCTTCTAGCACCTACAATTCTATCTATAACTTCTCTGCCAAGGGAGGCAGGAGGAACACATTAGTCAGTTTAATAATTTATGTAAACTGAGAAGTTTACTGTATGACGTGATGGGGATTTTAGAAGGTAATAGAGAAATAAAACCTATGTTGCTGTTGTGAATTGCTAGAGACCATTCCATCTGGCAGTCCCATCTGTGCAGAGTAGAATGGCTCCCTAGCCTTCCGAAGACTGTGCGTGACCTTTGGGAAGCAGATTGTCAGACCTAGCGTCTGAAGTGCCTCAAGTAGTGGGTTTGAACAGCCAACGTTTTGACTGTAGTCAAGTGCTTAACTATTTGCACTACCAGGGACTCCTTAAAAAAAAAAAGAATCCTGAGTCCTCCCTTAAAGGATAGAGGTTTGGAAATGGCTTCTTGATGGCCTTGTCCTGGAATATGACAACTATCTAGTCTAACAACTGGATCTGAAACAACCATTTGATAGTCAGCCAACTATTCACTGGTGGGATTATGTCCAGTTTTATTGCTAACAGGCTGGGATATCAAAGAACACAGACACAGAGTTATAGAATGCGAGACCTGAAAGAGACTTTGGATATCTGTCCACATCGGTGATTCTCAAACCTGGCAGCAATCAAGGTCATCTAGGGAGATCATTAAAAGTTCAGAAAGTGATTAGGTAGATCTGTACTTGGCCCAGGAACCTGCATTTTCACCAAGCAGGTCCAGTCTAGAACCAATGATCTAGCCCAGCCGATGCAACCAGTTATTAAAACTTACATATCAAATGCTAGTATTACACCAAAGAAGACTACGATTCCGAGAAGTAGGTTTGGTGGCAGCACTTGGATGAGAATCCAGGTCTTCTGCCTTTAAGTGTGGTTCCTTTGCCAATGCCTTCACACAAGGCTTCTCTCCCGCAGCTCACTAGTCCTATTTGAGATCTGTGAGGAGCAACAGGGCCCACTCATCCAACTCAACAGAGGAATCAGAGTTGCCAGGAGATTTGAGTCCCCATTGATTCATTAGTGGAAATGTCTGGAAAGGGGTTTTAAGGGCACTTTCAGAAAGCTATATTCTGAATCCTGATAAGCTAAAAGAAGATCTAGTTGATGGTCTCTTAAGACTCACTACCCATACAGAGGGAATAGTCTGTTCATGGAAGTAGCCTGCTGTGTCTAAGGAGTCAGACTGGTGGGGGCAGCATGTCTGGGAGAGAGAGCAGTAGATGAGGTCTCAGAGGTAGATGAGGCCAGGCCACACAGGGCTCTGTAAGGTCACATCAGATCTTTAGTTTTCACTCTGAGCCTCTGCAGGCTTTTGAGCAGAGGAATGCCATAACGTGTTCTCATAGATGTACTCTGAATATGGTTGTGAAAATAGGTTGTATAGGGAAGGGGTAGAAGTAGGGGATCCAACTAGGAAGATTTTCAGTCACCCAGGGCACAGGTGATAGCGGGTAAGAATGCAAACGGTGAGAAGCAGTTGGATTCTGGATGATTCTTTCTGTTTAAAGTTTTTTGTTGTTTTTTTTTAACGTTGAGCCAATAGATTTTCCGATGGGTTGATGTGACATGTGAGATTACAAAGAGGAATCAAGGATGGTGCCAAGTGTTTTGGCTCAAGCAATTGGAAGGTTGAAGTTGTCATCAACTGAGATGAAGAAGGAGGTGTGTGGAGGACATAGTTAGAAGGATTCCATGAGGAAGGGATGCCAGGAGGTCAGTTTGGCCATGCTGAGCTTGAGATGTTAAATGTAAAAGAGACTTCAAAAACTTCATGGGAAAATAAAATTAAAAGAAAAGGAAATTTTTTCACGAACTTTGGAAACCCCCTCATGCAAGGGGAAACGGTACACAGGCTGTTGAACACATGAGCCTGGAGAACAGAAGAGGCTGGAGACATGCTTTTAGGCACCATTGGCACCATGAGGTATTTAAATAAAACCTTATAACTGGAATACAAACAGAAAAAAGAAGGACAGTGATCCTGTGGACCCTCTAGCACAGAGTGGACATCCAGTCTGTGGGCCCCATGTTGTTATTACGTGCCATCGAGTAGTTCCAACTCATAGTAACCGTGTATAGGGTTTTCAATGAGAGGCTGGTGAGTTTGACTGCTGACCTTGTGGTTCAAACCGACTTTATAGTCCAGTGCTTTATCCCACAGTGCTACCCACACCAGAACTCCTTATGTTGTTGTTGTTAAGTGCTGTTGAATCAATTCCGACCCATAGCAACCTTGTATAGGGCTTCCAAGGAGCGACTGGTGAGCTTGAACTGCTGACATTGCAGTTCAAACCAACTTTGCTGTCCAGTGCATTAACCTACAGCACCACACCAGGACTCCAGGACTCCAGGACTCCCTATAAGACCTAGGAAATCATTTGGTCTGGGCCTGCCAAGCCAACCACAGTTTCAACCATCATACTGTTGTTAAATGCTATCTAGTCGGTTTCAAATCATAGCGACCCTGTTGTAGGGTTTCTGAGGAACAACTGGTGAATTTAACTGCCGACCTTGCAGTCCAGTGCATTATCCCACAGCACATCATATGGGTGAGTTAATTATATCTTTGACCAAATCTAACAGGCTAATTTTTAGTTGATAATTTTGTATGGCCTATGAATGACATTAAAAATTTTGTCAGTAAAAAGGTTCTCCACCTCTGCTCTAGCATAAAGAAGTCAAAGAGAAGAAGAAGAACTGGCAAAAGAGACTAAGAATGTTTGGTCAGTGGGAGGAGGAAAACCTAGAAAATGTGGATTCTAGAAGTCAAGTGGGCAATGTGTTTCCAGGAAGAGGGCGTTGATAGGTGAATCGGGATGAAGGTGGACAAATGGCTGTTCGATTTGGTTACTTGCAAGATACTTGTATCCATGACAGGAGCAGCATTTGACTCTTAAACTCATGGAATCCCAGAATTTGACTTCCGACTTTCATTTGTGATTGTTGCATGCCATCGAGTCGGTTCCAACTCATAGCGGCCCTGCGTAGGGTTTCCGAAGCTGTAAATCTTTACAGGAGCAGAAAGCCTCATCTTTCTCCCATGAGGTGACAGGGAGATTTGAACTCCTGACCCTGTGGTTAAAAGCCCAACAGGTAACCCACTATGCTACCAGGGTTCCCTTTTTGATCATTTTGTTTTCTTAGGGTGTAAACTTACAACATCACGGATGATGAATCAGCATTTCTCCAGAGCCTGGGTCCCAATTGTTCTGTGCTGTCTTATGGAACCTGTTATAGGTTCTTACACAGTTTGCTCACAGCCCCACCTGAATTCGCCTCCCACTGACCTAAAACAGTGACCCTTAGTGCCTGGCTTACCTTGGACACAGAATTTCAGTTCCTTGGGGTCAGTGACGACCTTCCTGCTTTCCCAGATCACAGCTCGGTTCTTCTTGGTTTCTCCCCAGAGATTGGTACCTCCATACATGCTGGGGATGTTGAGAATGGCAATGCCTTCAAGGAAGATATTGCTTAGGTCCACTCCAACCCCGTCACACTGGGAGGCAGGAAAGAAAAGGCTATCTGTTAGTGTCCTTGGTCTACCCCAGTTCAAGGTGCCAATTCATAAGTGTGTGGTGGAGTGCTCTCATAAGGGGTATGATGCCCTCCCGTATCTTCCCCCCCACACACACACACTCAATTACAGCCCTGCATCCACCAGTAGCAGAATCTTAGGCAAAGTTGCTCAGGCTTAATGCTTTGACAAAGGTAGAGTGATGTCAAGATCTAGTTCTGGTCAGCACTGGGAACAGCAGCACAAGGGAATCACAATATGTCCAGAAGTATTTTAGGGTCAAGTGTTTTAGAGTACAAGGCAATTGTAAAACTCCCATCCAACCTTATCAATTCTGCCCCTTCCTAACCATTATGAAAATTTGGTGGGACTCTGAGGCTAGAAACTAAAATGTAGTAAATTCTCAACAAATGATACATTTTCCATTTCCATTTTCCTTCCTCTTATTTTATCCTTCCTGTGAGAAGTACAAGACTTTAGGATATGAAAGCCTTTCAAATTTTTCCTGTCTCCCATATCTGTATCATAAGTGCAATTTTGGCATATGTGCTTGCTGATGTAGTAGTTTTTTCATCCAAACTCCAACATCCTCATCCCCCTTGAGATTCAAAAGGCCCAAAGGCTCAAATTTGCTAGTCTCACGTTATCTATAAAGTTAGTCTACTTTGGCATGATGCTAACCAATATGCATGAAATATATTAGATCTGGTCCACATTCCTCAGGACTGTAAGTAGTTTATTTCATTTTACAAAAGAAAAATGGACTGAGAGAGGTGAACTAAGTTCAGCTAAGCTAAGATCAACTAATTGTTAAAAAACAGAGCAAAGATTCACATTTGGGGAATTTGACTACTGTTATTGATTGAATTGTGTCTCTCAAAATATGTGTTGTAAATCCTAAATCCTGTATCTGTGGGCTCCAGTGTAACAATGATTATGAGGTTGGCGCAGGACTGGGCAGTGTTTCATTCTGTTGTGTATAAGGTTGTTATGAGTTAGAACTGAGTCAGTAGCACCTAATGACATATCTATGGATGCAATCCCATTTGTTATGTTAATAGGGCCAAAGTATTGCAGGGTGTGTTTTAAACCAATCACTTTTGAGATAAAAGTAGCTCAGCACATAATAAGAAAACACAAATGGGGAAAGGTAGATGCCAGGCCATATGATGATCGATCCTCAAAGAACCTAGGAACAGAAGCTGACAGGAGATAGGATCTTCCTCTTGAGCCAGCAGAGACAGAGAGCCTTTCCTTAAAGCCAGTGCCTGGAATTTGGACTCCTAGCTCCTAACTGTGAGAAAATATATTTCTGTTCATTAAAGCCATCCACTTGTGGTATTTCTGCCATAGCAGCACAAAGAACTAAGACAACTACAAAGCCTATGTGCTTTCTCACTCATTATGAAGCCGAGAAGACCAAAGGCATACAAACAAAATCTACTGTCCTCAAAGTTTACCTTATCCACTTACCCACCACTATCGAGTCAATTTCAACTCCAACTGACCCTGTGGGATCGAATAGAATGGCTCCTTAGGGTTTCTGAGACTGCAAATCTTTATGGGAGCTGATAGACTCAACTTCCTCCCACAGAGCAGCGGGACGGTTTGAAGCACTGACCTTGCAAGTTAGTTGCCCAACGAGTAACCCATCAAAGATTTGCCAACAGAAGGGTGAGAACGATGGAACTTGTTACCTTTATTATTGGTTCCCCTCCTTATTTCTTTAAAGCTCAAAATGGATGGTATCGTCACATGTTCTGGTTATTTGAAAGAGCTCTTTATAGAACCAGATTCTTTCTTCCTCCTGGTCTTAACTTTCCCTTCTGAATCATTGTCCTTCCTCCTCCACAGGGTCACGGGGAGGATATGAAATATAGTCATCCTCATCCTCTTCACCATCCTCACTGTGTTTTTGTATTAAGTATTTTCCATCTGCCAGATAAACTTTTTTGTTTTTTAAAGTTTTTATTGTGAATTATGTGATAGTTTACATGGGAGAACATTAGCTTTTCATTCATGCTATTGTATATAATTTCATTGCCATGATTACAATCCCCTCCCTGCATCATCAAACAACAAAAGGGCACACCCCACAAGCCTGTCCCTGTGTCGTTAGCACACAGCCCCTCTCCCTCCCTGAGTACAGAGCCCCCAGCCGCTCCATCTCTTTCTCCCCATCTCTGCCTCCATCTCTAACGTCACTGCTTCTCTCTGCCAGATAAAACTTTTATACCATTATTGACTCTATTCATAATAATCCTATGAGATAGGACTAATATTCCCTCTTCACATTTGGTGAAACTGAGGCACAGAGGAAGTTGAGTAACTTGCCCAAAGACATACAGATGATAAACAGAAATATAAAGACGTGATGGCAGGGGTCAGAGCCTTAATCTTAATTTTTCTTCCCTCTTACCATATCTCAGTGGTACCTACTTTGGGCTGGATGCCCACACCTCTCAACCTGCTGTGGGACTTGGCTTTCAGACGGTTGCCTATCCTGGCTACCCTCCTGTGTACACTTCAGTTTGTCACACACTCCTACTAGACAAGGCCCCCCAAATTGAAAACAACCCCAATGATAAGATCTGATGGGGCTGGGATTCTACAATTCTGTTGTACTCCTCAAATGTGTAAAACTCATGTTCCTCACTATATCACCATTATTCTAATGTTAATAATACTCTAAGTTGCACTAGCTTTTTTGTCAGCAGCTAAATGACAGCACTGCTTCAGCTTGAATGGCTGGTCAGCTCAGTCTCAGACCATGATCTCATGATCTACTTCTCTGTCATCTCTTCCTTATCCTGCACTTGTGTTAATTTTTTTCCCCTCCATACTTAAACATGTTGCTAGTGGCTGTCCTCAAGTTGATTCCAACTCAGGGTAACCCCGTGGGTTACAGAGAAGAACTGCTCCATAGGGTTTTGTTGACTGTAATCTTTTTGTTTGTTTGTTCTTGTTTTTTAAACATTTTATTGTGAATTATGTGATAGTTTACATGGGAGAACATTAGCTTTACATTCATCCTATCGTATATTGTTTCATTGCCATGGTTGCAATCCCCTCCATGCATCATCAACCAACCAAAGGGTATAACCTGCAAGCCTGCCCCCTGGTAGTCAGCACACTGCCCCTCTCCCTCTCTGGGTCTAGAGTCCCCAGCAGCTCCATCTCTCCTGTCATCATCTCTGCCTCCATCTCTGGTGTCACTGTTTCTTTGGGTAGGGTTCCACATTCCACTCTTCTCCCTTGATGGTCCCAGGGACCTCTGCTCCTGGACTGCAAAGTCAATCACTCCCCTCCTTTTGCCACAAAACGTCCACCTTTACATTTCCAACCCTCACAGTCAGTCCTGAGAGCAATTATTCACTATTGTGCCACATGTTGACTTCAATCTTAATGTAAGTGGATCACCAGGGTGCTTCTTTCATGGTACGGCTAGCTGGGTTTAAACTCAGCTTTTAGACTGGCAGTCGAATGCAAATCATTTGCTCCATTTAGGAACCCTCAATTTAGAGCTTTACATTCTTGACAATTAATTTAATCTTTCAGTTCAAGCTCTCTCTAGGCCATCCAACTTATTTTAAGTCTTGATTTTATGACTGTCATAGCTCTCTCATAGTTTGGGGATTAAGTTATAAATACATGTTGCTGTTGCTGCTAAGTGCTGGAATTGGATGTGACTCATATTGACCCTGTCTATCGAGTTCTGGTATGGTGCTGTGGGTTAATGCGCCAGACAGCAAAGCTGTTTGAACTGCAAGGTCAGCGGTTCAAGCTCACCAGCTGCTCCTTGGAAACCCTATACAGGGTCGCTATGGATCGGAACTGACTCGACAACACTTAACGACAACAAATGGTTTCCAAGGAACGATCGGTGGGTTTGAACTGCTGATTTGTTAGTTCAAACTAACCTTGCAGCCTAGTGTATTATCCTGGAATGCCACCCTAGAACATAGGGTGGGCAGGCAGGGGTGGAGGTGGGGGTGGGGTGGGAGTAGAATTCTTGCCTTCCATGTGGGACAGTCAGGTTTATTTCACTCCTAGCCAAAGCACCTCATGCACAACTACCATCTCTCTCTCAGTGGGGCTTGCATGTTGTTATTTATGGTGCAGAAAAGATTTCAGCAGGGCTTCCAGACTAGGATAGACTAGAAAGAAAGGACTGGCAATCTATTTCCAAAAATCAGCTAATGAAAACTCCACAGATCACAATGGTTTGGTCTGCAACCAATCATGGGGATGGCACAGGGCAGTGTAGCATTTCATTCCACTGTGCAGGGGGGTCCCATGATGTGGGGGCTAACTCAATGGTAGCTAGCAACAACATATAAGAGGCAAAAACAAAGTCCAAGTTCTCTCCTTGGTCATTTTAACACATCAGACTTGGCACATTAAACAACCCTCAGGGTGTGACCACTCTATCAGGGCTGTGTCCTCTAGACTGAGTTGTCACCCAGCTCACTTTTCATTACAATGTGGAGTCAAAGAGATGAGGCGGACCTAAGAGAACCTGTCTCATCTTTCATAAATGACACCTAGGAGGTTAAGGAACTTGCCTGTAGTCACCCAACTTATTAATGGTGAAGCTAGACCAGGCCTTATCCTATAATTTATTCACAAAATAATAGCCAATACGGTCAAAATAAATACCATTTCTGAATGGCCACCCTATGACCTCTATCAGAAAATGAATAAGGGAATTACTATTAAGTTATTAAGAAGAGTCCTGGTGTGGCGCTGTGGGTTACTGCGCCAGACTGCAAAGCAGTTTTAACTGCAAGGTCGGCGGTTCAAACTCACCAGCTGCTCCTTGGGAATCCTATGCAGTGTCGCTATGGGTCGGAATCGAATCGACAGCACTTAACAACAACAATTATGTTGTTAGTTGCCATTGAGTTGATTCCTGCTCTTGGTGACCCCATGTATTCAGAGCTGAACTAGGTTTTCAAAATTGTGACCTTTGGGAAACAGATAGTCAGGTCTGTCTTCTGAGGTACTTCTGGGTGTATACAAACTGCCATCATTTTGGCTAGTAGTAAAACACTTAATTGGGGTCCTGGTGTGTCACTGTGGGCTAATGCGTCAGACTGCAAAGTTGTTTGAACTGAAAGATCAGTGGTTCAAGCTCACCAGTTTCTCTTTGGAAATCCTATACAGGGTCACTATGGGTCAGAATTGACTTGACATCACTTAACAACCATAACAAAAGCATTTAATTGTTTGTGCAACCCAGGGAACTTCCAAAGAGCAAATCCCATTGCCCAGCTGCTGTCATTTCAATACTGACTGACAGTGACACTATAGGACGTACTAGAACTACCCCATAGAGTTTCTGAAGCTGAAATCTTTATGGAGGCAGACTGCCACCTTTCTTCTTCAGGGAGGCTAGTGGGTTCGAATTGCCAACGGTTTGGCAAGCCTAGCATTTAAACACTACAATATCTGGGCTCCCTAAAATGCAAACACTTGGGTAATAATCTATTTCAGAATCTTGCTAGGGATTGATGGGAAATGTATTGGCCTGTGGTTTCTAGAATGTACCCTTGCAAAATTTCTTGAAAAAATGAGACATTTGTCTATCTGCCTTTTACTGGTTGGAACCTATTCTGTCCGCTACACTTCTCAAAGTCGCCCCTGAATGGCATCTGTACATTTGCGTAGCAACTTGGGTTCAAATATGGGAGATTCAGCTATTTTCCTACTGATCTACTTGAACTCTAGTGCCCACTTTCAACATCTGTTCCTCCACTTTTAGTTAGGGCCTTTCTCTCTGGAAAAGACTATAAACTGTTTTCAGAATGACAAAGTCCTATTGAGTTATGCTTACCTATTTTTTCCTATTGTCTAAAATCCTGTCTGAAGCTGGACTTAGAGGTCTTAGTTGCTTTTGTGTAGTCACACATAGTTGTGTGTTCCTACACAGTTTTCTTATATATGTGTGTTGTTAGCTGCTGACAAGTTGGCTCCCAACTCATGGTGATGCCAGGCACAACAGAATAAGATGCTGTCCAGTTCTATGTCATCACCATGACCTGTGGTGGACTGGACTGTCCTGGTCCACAGACTGATTTTCCAAAGTAGATCACCAGGCCTTTCTTTCTAGTCTCTCTAGTCTGGAAGCTCTATTGAGGCCTGTTCAGCATCATAGGAATACTCAAACCTGCACTAATGGATGGCTAGTGGCTGTACATTAAGTGCCATGGCTAGGAATTGACCTAGGTAGCCTACATGGAAGGTGAGAATCACACATGCACATGTATGTCCCCTTAATGCATGGGGATCAAACCAGAGCTTTCTGTTGCTATAACAGTGATCCCCCGCCCCCAAATCTCTTTCCCGTTGTTTTCGATGGGATTAATAAATTGTCAGAAATTGATTTGGAAATGTCTCCAATTCTTCAGACACATATTCCTATCTGGAGAACTAGTCACTAAGTGAAATGTTTCTGTTCTCCAAACTCATTGAAATGAGCTTTCTTCAATGCTGTGCCCAGCCTGGTTTTTCCTCATCATTGCCACCTCCTA
>NW_006408653.1:1413379-1416273 GCF_000296735.1 Chrysochloris asiatica | reverse complement strand
TCCGCTGGTCCTTAACCTACATATCTCTTGGGATTCTCACACCAAAGCAATGACTAAGGCACCATTGCTGTCCCTAACTGACAGGGTCTCACAGGGGTTAAGTCGGGGTTCAATGTTACATATTGAATGTTACATTCTATAATGTAGAGCTGGACTGAAAACCAGGAAATTAAAAGCCAGCTCCTACTCTGGAAAGCAAAGAGTCAGCAAGGCAAATGGGGATTTTTTTGCTGATACTAGACTCAGAGAAAAATTAAGCTTCCAGCTGTTATTTGAATAATTGAAATCGCCTGCCACTAACTCACTCTAGCTTGTAGATTGCTTAGAGCAGTGCCTGGCACCTTATTGTTGGAGATTAATAATATTATCATATGTTGCCTCTATGCCAGCTTTGTAATAAAAATCAGTGTACACCTCCAGCACATGGTGTGGTACACTGGTCCTTGTCACCTGGTGTTCCATAAAGTCACCTTTCTTTCCAGTTTTAAGTGTGCTGGATCCCTTCCATCTCTAACTAGAATCATCAGGAACACTCCGTAACTGTCTCCCATTATTATTATTATTATTATAGTTCCCCTGACCTCCCTGCTATGAGCATGTATGTGCCTGAATCATTCCTTCACTACCTGAGATCTTGCTGGAAACAATCTGACGGCTTCTTGGCTGGACTCATGCTAGTTACAGTCTTGCCCGTAGTGGACCTGGGCTGTATGCCCCTAACCATTATTCATTTAGGATTTGAGGAAGGCTGAAAACTGCTGCGCTGGGTCTGGGGATGTGGAGCCAGAGTGGAACAATGTAGGCCTAAATGGTACACAGGCTGCTCCCAGGAGGGTTTCTGAGCTAAATCCTCCAACTTCCATGCCATCACCAGGCCCTCACCCCCTGCTCCCATTCTCTGGAGGCGAGAGTAAGCAGAGCAGGATCTCTGCCGGCACGACTGCTGTCTAGGTGCCATCGAGTCAGTTCTGACTCATACAGATCCTCTATAGGGTTTCCCAGAGCCACTGGTGGATTTGAACCACCATCTCTAATTTTGGAGGACATTGCTGGTGGTGCAGTGGTTAAGGTGCTCAGTTGCGAATTGAAAGGTTCTGGGTTCAAAGCCACCAGCTGTTCTGTGGGAGAACGATGAGTCTGACTGCTTCCATACAGATTTACAGACTTGGAGTCCCTTTGGGGCAGCCCTACTCTGTCCTATGGAGTCCTGATGTGGCACTGTAAGATAAGCACTGGACTGCAAAGCTGGTTTAAACTTCAAGGTCAGTGGTTCAAACTCACCAGCCGCTCCTCAGAAACCCTATATAGGGTCACTATCAGTGGAAATTGACTTGACAGCACTTAACAACAATAACAACTCTGTCCTATAGGGTCACTGTGTCGAAATAGGATCCAAAATGCCTGTTTTGTTTTTTTTTTTGCAATTTAGGACTGAGTGAGCCCCTGAGGTCCAAGAGCCGACCATGTGGCAGGCGAACCCAGGTATTTATAGACAGGAGTGTGACGGAAACAGTACTCTTGTCCTGGAGCGGTGAGCGTTTATCGCCCGCACACACCTGGAACCACACTCTTGGTGTGGGCAGGTACCCAGGGAACCAAGTCGGTGAGAGGCTCTTCAGCACCAACCCCTTTGGATGCTGAGCAGAAATCTGCTGGGCCTAGGAATCGCTTGCTCCCAAGCCCTGCGCCCTTCAGCAGCTGTCCGCACAACGTTTTACACTACACCCCACCCCACCCCCACATACACCCCGCAAAGACAATACCCCCAGTTCCCAGTTTTGGTTTCTTTTGAATCAGGGTTGATTTGTTTGTTAGGTGAAGGTAGGAATCCAGAGACTGGATTAGGAGGACAAAACGTATTTGAGTGCAAATGAAATACTTGAGGAATTAGTATTCATTCTCTTCACTAATCCCCTCGATCTTTAGGATCCCTGAAATTCCTACCATTCTAGGCAGGACTAGGGTCCCTAGTTCGTAGTTCTCTCACCTCCAGGAGAGCAACAGAAAACAGGCGGTGAGGGATGCAGGCGGAACTGACCTGCCCTGGTTGCAGGTTTGCCCGCCCCTGGCTTGCTTGCAGAGGCGAGCTGAAAAAGGCGGAGACTCTGGGTTACTACACCTCCCCCAGCCCCAGGCCTCCTCTATTTCTGCTCTGTTGATCCTATTTCTAAAGGTTCTCAGAGGAGGCGATCCCACAATTGAACCTGTTCCCTTTTTTAAGCAAAAACTAGTAAATTATCCCTTCTAACCTCTCTTCAAGGAGCTCTGGTAGCGTAGTGGTTACGAATTGGGCTGCGAACTATAAGGTCAGCGGTTCGAAACTACCAGCTGTTCCGCGGGACAAAGATGAGGCTTTCTACTCCCGTAAAGATTTACTGCCTTGGAACCGACTCTGCGGCACATAACAGGAACTTCTCTTCAGCGTGCCACGGATTAGGTTGTTTCCAAGGCGGATTGTGTTGTTTCTTAGCTCTGCCACTGGCTCCTCAGGCCATACCAGAGATACAACTCCAGTCTGGGCGCTTCGGAGCATTTGCTGCCTTTCAACTTGAAATTTTCCCTTTCTTGGATCCCTTGCCACTTCTTTATCCTGTTTCTTTCATCCTACACAGATGACTTTTTTTTTTTAATGTTTTTATTGTGGGCATTTTTAAACATATCTGAAAGTAGAGAGAACAATAAACCCTCATGTTCAAAATCCAGTTTCAGAAATGAGCAATTAATGGCTAACATTGTTTCAGCTGTCAAGGACTTCATTCTTCCTGGATCAACTATCAACACTCATGGAAGCAGCAGTCAAGAAATCAAAGTACGTATTGCATTAGGCAAATCTGCTGCACAAGCCCTTTTTAAAGTGTTGAAGAGCAAAGATGTCAGCTTGAGGACTAAGGTGC
>NW_006408653.1:1412147-1412904 GCF_000296735.1 Chrysochloris asiatica | reverse complement strand
TTCTGGTATATACCACCTGGCGTCGGAGTAGACTTGGAGGCAGCTATCTACGTGTGTATCTATGATCACACTTAAAACAATAACTCCTTAATATCAATAAACAGTCATTGTTCAAATCTCCTTGAAGATCTTAAAAAAAAAAAAAAGTTGGTGTGTTCAAAAGGTCTACATATTGCATTTAGTTGATATATCACTTAGGTTTCTTTTGATCTGTAAGTTACTTGTCTTTTTTTTCTTTTTGCCTCTTATTCAGTGAAGGAAATGAGTCATTGGTCCTGCAGCAGTGCTTTTCTCAGACTTTAATGTGTGATATGAATCACTTCAGGATCTAGTAAAATTCACATTTTGATTCAGGAGGTCTAGGATGGGGGCTGAAAGTGTTTCTCCCTGATGATACTGGTGCTGCTGGTCTGTGGACATACTTTGAGTAGTAAGGCTGCAGGACAGGGCTGCGGAACATTTTTTTCTGCCAAAATTTATAACATCATTCGTGGGCCAAACAAAATTGTTGTTGTTGTTGTTAGGTGCCATCGAGTCAGCACTGACTCATAGTGACCTTATGCACAGCAGAACGAAACACTGCCTGATCCTGGGACAACCTCACTACGGTTGTCACGCTTGAAAATTAGCCAGTGAAAATCTTACAGACACATCAACAGGAGGGCTCAATCACTGGGAGGATATGATGGTTGGTGAAGTAGAGGTCCAGCGAGGGCAAGTGAGACCTTCTGTGAGATGAATTGGCACACAAGCTACA
>NW_006408653.1:1411210-1411928 GCF_000296735.1 Chrysochloris asiatica | reverse complement strand
ACAAGGTCATGGTTCAAACCCACCAGCTGTTCCTCAGATACCTTATACGGGGTCACTATGAGTTGGAACTGACTTGATAGCACTTAACAACAACAGTGTGACAATTGGAACTGTGGTTGCCTTGGCAGGGCCAGACCAAATGAATTCACAGGCCTTATACTGCTGGAGAGCTGCAGGTTCCCCCTCCCTGCTGTAGAGTTTCTCAGATTCTGGATTTTGTTAACTGCATCCTTGTTATGTCTTTTAATGTTTCTGGTCTATCCCGGTATTTCCACTAAATTGGTGCTGATTAGATTAGGGTTGATAATAATTGACTAGATTCAGGGTTGAATTTTTTTTTTTTTTTTTGACTGTGATTTGAGTGAAAGTTTATTGAGCAAACTGGCTTTTCATTCAACAATTTATACACATTTTGTTTTATGACATTGATTGCAATCCCTACAGTGTAACAGCACATGTTCCACTTTCTTCCTAGGTTTACCATTTGTCCTTTCCTATAATTTCCTGTCTTCTAAGCTCTATCCTTAGGTAAATGCTATCCTTTTGATTTTGTACAGTTGAGTGTTCTAGAGAGAGCATATCTCCCTGATGTTATTGTTCACCTTCTAGGCCTGTGTATGTTGTTAAGTGCCATAGATTCAGTTCCAACTCATAGTGACCTGTTATGTGTTTCTGAGGAGTGGCTGGTGAGCTTGAACTGCCGACCTTGCAGTTCAAA
>NW_006408653.1:1408554-1409004 GCF_000296735.1 Chrysochloris asiatica | reverse complement strand
GGCTAGCGGGCTTGAACTGCGGATCTTGTGGTTTACAGTCCAATATTTATTGTATGGAGCCACCTTACTAGGAGGCATATACTTTTGTTACCACTTTTTTGATCAGTGGGTTCCAGGGTTGACCTTCTGATGATCTTTGTTTAGATCCACTATTAAAATGCCTTCACAGTAGGAGAGGAACTGTGGGTGGTGCAAGAGGTTAACGAACTTGGCTGTAAACCAAAAGTTGGAGGTTTGAGTACACTCAGAGGTGTCTTGAAAAAAAGGCCTGGTGATCACTGAAAATTCATCCATTGAAAACCCTGTGGAGCACAGTTCTACTCTGTGTGTTACACTCAGTGGGGACTGTTTTTTAAATGGCAGGAGATCCTTGAGGATACCCTAGTACCTTCCCATTTTCAGTATGAATTCTTCCCTGTTCTTTCTACAAAAAAGAACTCTCTCTTCTCT
>NW_006408653.1:1404027-1407257 GCF_000296735.1 Chrysochloris asiatica | reverse complement strand
TTGAATGTAAAGTTGATGATCTTGTCTGTTAACCTTCATTCAATTCACAATAAAAAGTTAAAAAAAAAAGGTTAAGAGAATTGTTTAGCATCATAAAAGAAATGGACTTACTCCCTAGATCATTTGGATTGGTAACCAAGAAGTCATGGGTGACTTTGTAAAGAGGAGTTTTGTAAGCTGGACCAGCACTAAAACAAAGAATCTTAGAATGGCAGAGTCAGATGGCATATTGGAGATCATTCCTAACCTCAAAAATGAGAACACTTAGGCCTAGGGTTGGTGAGTGTCCTGCCCAGACCACACAACTATCTCCTGGGAGAGCGGAGGCTTGCCCTGTGACTCTGGGACCAGTGGGGTAACAGTGTGGTTTGGTGGCAAACAGGCAGGGAGAAAGAAGATGGCATTTTCAAAGGGTAATATAATTGTGGAAAAGCTTTTTCATGGATGTTGAAGCCAAGAAGATACTCAATGAGTATTTGTTGGGGATGCCTAAAATAAAATTCCATCTTTCTGCCATTTTGTTGTTGTTGTTAGGTGCTGTGGAGTCAATTCTGACTCATAGTGACCTATGCACACAGAATGAAAGACTGCCCAGTCCTACGCCATGCTCACAATTGTTATATTTGAACCCATTGTTGCTTGGATCAACAACTATGTCATCGGTCTCATTGAGGGTCTTCCTCTTTTTCTCCGATCCTTCATTTTACAGAGCATGATGTCCATCTCCAGGGACTGGTCCCTCCTGACAACATGTCCAAAGCACGAGACACAAAGTCTCACCATCCTCGCTTCTAAGGAACATTCTGACTGTACTTTTTCCATTATGGTTTTCCTTATTCATTGTCCAACTTTTCACTTGCTCAAGAGGATACTGAAGATACCACGGCTTAGGTCAGGCACAACTTAGTCCTCAAACTGACATCTTTTCTTCTGAACACTCTAAAGAGTTCTTTTGCAGCAGATATGCCCAATAAAACACATTGTTTTATTTCTTGACCGTTGTTTCTATGAGTGTTGATTGCAGATTCAAGTAAAATGAAGTCTTTGACAACTTCAATCTATTCTCCATTTATCATGCTATTATTTATTAGTTCACTTGTAAGGATTTTCACTGGGGTACAATATGCACTGAAAGTTATAGTGAGCATTTCAAGTCTTCTTCGCTTTCAACAAGCCAGGTGTCATCTGCACATTAGGTTGCTAGTGACTTCCTCTAATCCTAATGCCACATTTTTCTTCATACAATTCAGCTTCTTGTATTATTTGCTCAGCATACAGATTGAATAAATATGGTGAAAGGATACAATCCTGACACACACATTTCCTGATTTTAAATTGTTCAGTATCCCCTAGTTCTGTTCGAATGACTGCCTCTTGGTCAATGTATAGTTTCCTCATGACAACAATGAAGTGTTCTGAAATATCCATTCTTTGAGATGTTATTCATAGTTGGTTATGATCCACACAGGTGAATACACAACTAAGCATATTTCTGGCATTTTCTTTCAACCAGGATCTATCTGATTTTCTTTCAACAATGACATCCCTTGTTCCAAGTCCTCTTCTGAATCAGTTTTGAATTTCTGACAGCTCCTTGTTGAAATACTACTGCAACCGTCTTTTAAATGATCTCTGGTAAAATTTTACTTGCATGTGATATTAATGATATTCAAAGATTTCTGTGTTCCATTGGGTCACCTTTCTTTGGAATGGCCACAAATATGGATCTCTTACAATCGATTGGCCAGGTAGTTATCTTCCAACTTTCTTAACAAAGACAAGTTAGCTCCTCCAGTGCTGCATCAGTTTGTTGAAAGATTTCAATTTGTATTCGGTCAATTTCCGGATACTTGTTTTTTGCCAATGTCTTCAGTATAGTTTGGACCTCTTTCTTCAATGTCATTGGTTTTTGATCATATGGTACCTCTTGAAATGGCTGAATATTGGCTAATTCTTTTGGTACAGTCACTCTGTGTAGTCTTTCCATTTTCTTTTGATACTTTCTGAGTCATTCAATATTTTGCCTATTATTGTTGTTGTCAAGTGCTTTGAAGTCCATTCCAACTTACAGTCACCCTGTATAGAGTTTCTGAGGAGCAGCTAATGGGTTTCAACCGGCGACTTTGTGGTTAATAGTCCATGCTTATCCTATAGTGCCACATCAGGACTCCATTTTGCCTGCAGAATCATTCCATATTGCAACCAAAGGCTTGATTTTTTTTTTCTTCAGTTCTTTAAGCTTGAGAAATGCTGAGCATGTTCTTCCCTTTTGGTTTTCTAATTCTAGGTCTTTGACATTTCATTCTAATACTTTACTTTGTCTTCTGGAGCTGCCCTTTGAAAATTTCAGTTCCGCTCTTTTATGTCATTATTTCTTCCAATTGCTTTAGCTTTTCTATGTTCAAGAGTACGTTTCAGAGTCTCCTTTGACATCTACTTTGGTATTTTCTTTCCTTTCTTTTGCCTTCTTCATATATGATGTTCTTGATGTCACCCCACAAATCTTTTTGTGTTTGGTCACTAGTGTCTAATGCATCAAATCTGTTCATGAGATGGTCTCTAAATTCTAGTGAGATATATTCAAGGTCATATTTTGGTTCTTTTAGACTTATGTTAATTGTCTTTAGTTTCAGCCTAAAGTTGCATATGAGCAATTGATTGTGCGTTCCACAGAGGGGGCCTGGTCTTGTTTTAGCTGATGATATTGAGTTTCTCCACTGTCTTTTCTCACAAATGTAGTCAATTTGATTCCTGTGTAGTCTATCTGGTGAGGTCCAGGTGTGTATAGCTGTCATTTATGTTATTTGAAAAATGGTATTTGCAATGAATAATTCATTGGTCTTATAAAATTCTATCATGTGATCTTCGGTATAATTTCTATCACCAACTACTGATCCTTCTTCTTTATTTTCAACCTTTACATTTCAATCACCAATAATTATCACTGCATCTTGATTGCATGTTTGATCAATTCCAGACTGAAGAAGTTGGTAGAATTCTTTAGAATTTCATCATTTAGTGGTTGATGTGTAAATTTGAATAATTGTGGTTTTCAATAGTTTTCTTTGTAGGCGTAAAGTTATTATCCTACTACAGAACAGAAAACTTCAAAGATCAGCTCAAGAAGATGAAGCCAAATATTACAACAAAATGTGCAAAGATCTGGAGTCAGAAAACCAATAAGGAAGAACACGCTCAGCATTTCTCAAGCTGAGGGAACTGAAGAAAAA
>NW_006408653.1:1398608-1402472 GCF_000296735.1 Chrysochloris asiatica | reverse complement strand
AGTGAGGTTGGCCCAGGATCGGGCAGTGTTTGGTTCTGCTGTGCATAAGGTCGCTATGAGTTGGTACCGACTCGATGGCACCTAACAACAACAACAACTGATATCATTCCTCTTCAGTTTGTTATTCCCAGCAGAGTAAACTCTGATTATCTGGTTCAGAATGGCCAACACTAGTTCACTTCAGCTCTCTCATGCCCAGGATTTTGATCTTTATGCATTCCATTTTATTTTTTGACAATTTCCAATTTCCCAAGATTCATACTTCGTACATTCCACATTCAATTATTAATGGGTGTCTGTAGCTACTTCTCATTTTGAGTTGTGCCCCTTTAGCAAACGAAGGTCCTGAAAGCTTTGCTCTAGCCATGTCGCATGATCAGTTCTACTTTGAAGGAGTAGCTTTTCCTCAGTTATATTTTGAGTACCTTCCAACCTGAGTGGCTCATACATCTGACAGTGTTTCACTGCTATTCATAAAGTTTCAGTGGTTAACATTCAGAAGTGGTTTGCCTCTCCTTCTTCCTAGTCTGTCTTAGTCTGTAAGCTCCGCTGAAACCTGTCCACCATGGGTGACCCTGCTGGTATTTAATATAAATTCCAGTGGGACAGCTTCCAGCATCATAGCAACACACAAGGTACCACAGTACAACAAACTGACAGACGAGTGGCGGTCTAGGCAGTGAGTGCAGCAGAGCAAAAAAGCAAGTCAGGGAGTGTCAGATACTCATAGTAGCATGCATATCACCAAAGAAGGACAAACTGACAGACAGGCGGTGGTTGACAGACGTTAGGCAAAAGGAAAGCCCCAGGGTCCTGCAAGGCCCATGTAAGAATGAGGCGGTAGAACTCATGTATGGTGGGAGAATTCGGGCTTTGGTAGGTGAGGATGGGAGTCGTCCAGATAAACTGACTTGGTAGATTGGTCAGGGCAAAACTTGGTTCAAGGTTCTCCTTGGTTTGGAGAGAGGAGAGTAACTGGATAAGAAAGGTTAGATGGGTCCTAGCAGAGTCTAGTCATGGTAATCTGCACTGGTCTGCATGTAGGCCACAGAATTGGGAAGGGGCTTGGATCCTGCAAGCCTGTCTCATTCTTCTACTTGCTTTTTCTCTAAAGTACTCTTTGCCTAGGATATCCTCAGCTTCTTTTATGCCTATTAAAGTCCTTGCCTTCCAGCTCAAAGGCTATCTCCTATCTGAGACTTTCCCCAGTGTTCTAGCTAGGAAGCAATCTTTCCTTTTGCTAAATTTTCATTTTTGTTTCCCCTCTCTTACACAGAATGTATATTCTGCCTTGTATTCTGCATATTTTTCAGCTGTCTTCCCTACCTCTTGACTTCAAGCTCCCACAGGGTAGGGACCATTTTCTACACAGCTCTGTGTTTTCCATAGTTCCTGGTATGTTGTACCCATTCCAGGTATCCAATATAATGACATATAAATTTAAAGACTGTAGAGAAATCTCAAAATGGAAACCGAAGTGTTCTTTAAAGAAACCTGATAGGATTATTTTCCTTTTAGATGACTTCCCACAAACTGCATGAATATTGTTAAGTGCCGTCGAGTCGGTTCCAACCCATAGCGACCCTGTACAGGGTTTCCGAGGTTGTAAATCTTTACGGGAGCAGAACGCCTCATTTTTCTCCCGCGGAGCGGCTGGTAGTTTCAAATTGCTGGCCTAAGGTTTCCAGCCCGATTCATAACCACTACACTACCAAAGAAGACCAAATGTCCAGGATAGGGAGAGCCCATAGGAGTCTGCATGGCTTAGTCCAAGTCTGCAAGTCGTTTGCTTTCATCACAGTAAGGGAAATCCATGACTGAACACCTGGTGGCACGGATAGGGCACACACAGCACATTTATATGTATCCAAAGGGAAGAAAAGGTGACACATTGGTTGAGCTTGACGAAGAGTGACAACACCACTGGAAAGACAGACTAGTACTTTCTGCATTAAAAAATCAAACAAACAAAAAACCTTTCATGTAGGTACATGTTATAGGCCAAGGGTTTCTCCTGTACCCAGAGGGGATGTTTTTATAATGTGACATCTATCCTGGCTCTGGTAGCATAGTGGTTATGAGTTGGGCTGTTAGCTGCTAGGCCAGCAGTTCGAAACTACCAGCTGTTCCATGGGAGAAAGATGAGGCTTTCTGCTCCTATAAAGATTTACAGCCTGGAAAACCCTATACAGAGTCACTATGAGTTGGATCTGACTCCATGGTACACTACCACAACCACCACCATCATGGGCTGTTACATAATAGTACTACTATATATTTATGCTGTTGTTTAGTGCTGTTAAGTAGGTTCTGACTTGTAGAGACCCTGTTTAGGGTTTCCAAGGTGTGTTAATAGAAATAATCTGTAGCCTATGGAACAGCTGGTGGGCTCGACTACCGACCTTGTGGTTAGCAGTCTAGTGCTTACCCTACAGAGCCACCACACTCCTCATGACAGCTATGTTGTTATTTGTCATTGAGTCAGTTCTGACTCATAGTGACCCTGTCTAGGGGTTCCAAGAAGCAGCTGGTGGATTTGAACTGCTGATCTTGCAGTTAGTAGTCCAGTGCTTACCCAATGTTGTTGTTAAATGCCATCTAGATGATTTCAACTCATAGAGACCCTGTATAGGGTTTCCAAGGAACTGCTGGTGGGTTTGAACTGTGGCCTTGTGGTTAGAAGTCCAGTGCTGTTCCTAGAGTACCAGTCCCCAAATCCACTGCCCTCAAGTCGATTCTAAATCATAGCGACTCTATAGGACTGAGTAAACTTTTAGGGGTGCAAACAGTCTCATCTTTGTCCCATGGAGTGGCTGGCGGGTTTGAATCACCAGCTTTTCCATTGGTAGTCCAATGCTTAACCCACTGCACTACCAGGACTCTTAAATTGGCATATCGTTGTCATTAAGTGCTGTCAAGTGGGTTCCCACTCATTATGTGTAGCTATGTAATTACGTTGCTGTTGTTGTTAAGTGCTGTTGAGTCGGTTCTAACGCATAGCAACCCTGTATAGGGTTTCCAAGGAGCAGCTGGTAGGTTTGAACTGCTGACCTTGTGATTTGCAGTCCAGTGCTGATCCTACAGCGCCACACCAGGTTGTTGCTGCTATGTGCTGTGGAGTCGGTTCTGACTCATAGAGACCCTGTACAGGGTTTCCGAGGCTGTAAACCTTTACGGGAGCAGAAAGCCTCATCTTTCTCCCTAGAAACAGCTGGTAGTTTCGAACTGCTAATCTTGCGGTTCATAGCCCATTTCGTAACCACTACGCTACCAGAGCTCCTTGCCACACCAGGAGTCCTATCTCTCTCTCTCTATATATATATATAGCTATAGATCAATATTACCACATAATATTTTGACATATTTTACATCTAACTCCTACATTTCATATATTTTACATGTAATTCTTACAACTGCATTATCAGTATTTGTGTCTCCATTTTTAAAGATGAGAAAGCACTGACTCAGTTAAAGAAGGCCCCATCGTCTGTGGTAGGTTTCATGAACCTGCAGTTTCCCTGAATGAGATGTAAATGACAAGACCAATAAGGCAGTCCAATTTATAGAGCATGCACCTGCTGTCTGTTAATCCTGTGCTTTGTTACCACGAGGACCATACAGAGTCATCAAGAGAACAATGGCCAATGGGCAGACTGGCTGTTACTACCAGAACAAGCAACATGCTTGCCCAGAAAACATCAAGGCAAGTGGTCGGGTCCCCTCAGAGAAAACCCCCTTCCAAGAGTAAGACTCAATGGGAATACATGCTGTGATTGGTGATCACGTGCGACACCTGTAAGGGGAAGTGAGGGAAAAACAGCAATGAAGCGGTGAGCTAAGCCCTATAACGTTCAATAGACTTCT
>NW_006408653.1:1380696-1397574 GCF_000296735.1 Chrysochloris asiatica | reverse complement strand
TACAAATCACGTCACATAGGGAAACTGCTGGAGTGAAGGTCAATGGGAGGCAACACAGAAGATGTATCTTCAGCTCAATGAAGGACAGTCAGTTACATGGAGGAACGAGTACGCATGTTCTACGTGTAGCCCTGCAAACAAACCCACTGCTGTTAAGCTGATCCCAACTCATAGCAACCCTATAGGACAGAGTAGAACTGCCCCAGAGGATTTCCAAGCAAGGCTGTAAATCTTTATGGAAGCAGACTGCAACATCTTTCACCTCAGAGTGACTTGAACTGCTGACATTTCAGTTAGCAACCAAGTGCTTAACTCCTGTGCCACTAGGGCTCCTCTGTGTAGCCCCAGAGGATAGAAATAGGTCCAGTAGATAGGGAATTCAGTAATGTGTTCCACAACACTTACTGAGCACCAAGCATTGTGCTAAGTGCTGGCATAGGAAGGATGTGATGTTAAACTCAACATACTATCTCTGCCCTTATTGAACACCAGAAATAACTTTCTAAAAGTCAGAGCTGTCCAGCAATGCAACAGACAGACTTCTTGAAAAGTAGTGCGCCTCCTATCCTTCGCATATCCAGGAGGAGACTTATTAGATATTCTCTTATTAGAATGTGCCAGGATGGATCCTTTCATTGAGTGGTAAGTGGGCCTAACCTTGTTCCAGTTGAGAGATTCAGAGTCGACATTCATCTTTGCTTTGGCACACTAGAGGGCTGTACTGAAAGTGTCATCGTGACCCCACTCCCTCAGCCTTGCCCAAGATTCATGCTCTGCGTCCTCTTACAGGGAGCCGGGGTGGCCAGTTACACTGGAAAGTGGCTGCCATCTGTGACAGGGATGATGGCATTCTGGTGGGTTTGTGTGGGCTCAAGGAATGCAGCATTGAAGCCATGTACACACAACCTGCTTAAGAACATCCCATGGGCAGAAAATGTTTTCTTCCTCTTTAGCCTTCCTCTGTTGCTGTGCCAGGCAGGCACAATGGTGCCTTTGAGAGGGGCAGCTGGGAGGGGGTGTTGGCAGGGACACTGGAAGTAGAACATTGCAGCTGGGGGGAACCAAATTCATTTCCAGGAGTGAGTCTTTACCGGGTGCCAGTTTCCAAAACAAAACTGCTATTTCTCAAATCTCACGGTGGTGGGTTGCCTCAGAGTTGGACAGAGGGCAAAGCCATTTCCTATCTACCATGCCACCCTCCCCAAGTTAGAAACAAACAAACAAATAAATAAGAAATAAGATGTATGTTAAGGCATTCTTGCTCTGGATGCAGATGAACAGATTTTGCTGCCTGTCTGGGAATCTCAGGTCAAACTGGAGTGGATGGGACTGTCTGCAGGGCCACCCTTTGCTGAGACAGGGCAGGGCTGATGGCCATCCGGTTGGTAGCTGGCAATGTTCTGAGGAAGGTAGGCTTCTGGACCACAGGTAAAGGCTTAAGTTGGAGACCCCTTCCTTTGCCCTGCAGGGTGACTCCTTCCAATTCTGCAGCTGCCCAGCACCTTCTCTGCCACATGGGTTCTGCCCACTCACTGTCTTAACTCTCTTTGGTGGGAAAGAGGTGGGAGAAGCCTGGCATTTCCTGTCCCGGGTTCACAGTTGTCCTAGACCCTCGGCTACTTTCAGAAACGGGCGTGGGAGGTCTCCCCACTCAATAGTTAGGAGACTGGGTGCCAGGTGGCGAGTTCTGCCATCTCTTTCTTTGTGCTGTGAATGGAGCAAGGTGGTACCTTCCATTCAGGTGACTTCCAACAAAAAGGCACAACGAGTCTGATTAAGTAAGCAGTGATTTCTATCAGTGTTTACACTAACTGTGGGAGTTTCCCCACTTTGGTTCAACTTCACAATCCACAAACAGTTATTGAGCAATTATTTCATTTTGGTACTATGTGAGGCTTGGAAATACAGAATAAAGATGACACAATGCTTGCTTCAAATAGTTAACTGTCTAAGAAATATGAATGGGAACCCCATTGTGTTTTAACACATTTAACTTGTGTTAAACAGACACAAGTATTTGGTGAGGAGTGGAAGTGTAGTGCAGAGGTAATTGTCTCCTGTGAGCTTGTGTGTCTGGGGTGATCATGGTATTGGGGGTGTGTGCTGGGGGCTGGGATGCATGGGCCTGGGATCACAGCTCTAGCTTTGAAATCCATCTGATCTTGGAAGAGTTACTTATCTTTCAAAGATTCCATTTCCTTGTGTAAATACTGGGAATAATATGCACCATGCAGAGTTGTTATAAGGATTAGATAAGATAATGCAGGGGTGCACTAGAAAATGCTTACCACATACTAAGTGCTCAGTAAGTATCTGCTGTTGTTTAGTTCCTTGTTGATCCTAATGGACTTGAGATACCACAGTTAGTGCGCACAGTGATACTGATCTGATCTTTCCTGTTAGATTACATACCCATCCTAACAGAGTCTTTTTTCCTCTTTTCTTATTTCCTCTTCTCGGGAAGACCACAGTCAGCATGTTTTTGCCTCCCCTGACTAAATAGATGAAAACCTGTTCACTATAGCCAACCAGACATAGTGTACATAATATTCTCTGTTTATTTAATAATGCAGTTGTAGAAAAAGGAAAAGACTAGAATGGCTTCCTTTCCTGAGGTTCCTAAAATCTTCTGAGTGAGGTAATAAAGATCCATGAATTCTTCTTAGTAATCTAAACAGTCTCAGAGCAGTAATACATTTCCCACTAACAGGGCCTCCCAGTCCATTAGTACTTAAAAAGGTGCAATTTGTTTGGTAGACATTGCTTGAGGAAAGTTATTCTTTTACTAAGGGACCTTGGTGGTAGAAAGGTTAAGCTCCTAGGGCAGAGGTTAGCCTAGAGGATCTTCCAAGAATCTGTCATAGGTATGTGTTCTAACCTGACTTGCTGCTACTGATTCATGTGACCTCTGGGTCTCGTCTTCCAAAGACTCCTTTAGTAGTTTTTGAGTCTTCTGAGATTTCCTTGGGCCCCATCTACCCAATGATTGTGAAATTTAGGGATAAGAATTAATCTTTAAAATCTATTCCAAAGTCCTTGGAAGACTGTGTGTAGCCAGGAATTTGAAGACAAAGAAAATCAAACCCATTCACAAACTACAAAGGAAGTAGAAAAGCACAGGAAAATAGAGGCACAGAAATGAATGGAGACTTGAAGTGAAACATCGGGTAATGCACTTGTAGGCAATAAAGAAGGGAGTCATTCAAAGATAAAAAGTTATGTCCGAAACAGCAAGCAAACCAGGGGGATTTTGTAGGGAAAATTAACAGAAACCATTTTTCCTTAGTAGGAGATGCTTAGAAAATTTAAGCATCAGTCAAGGACATTTGAAAGAGGTGGACAAATGAGTTTAAAAATGGATGAAGACGAGGAAAACTAAAGACTCACACAGACCCTCAAGAAGCCTGATGTAAAAGAAACAAAGGCTAAACCTACCTAACAATACAGGATTAGCACTGGACTACTGCTCACTGCAAAGTTGGTGGGGTCAAACCCCCCAGTCACTCTTTGGAAACCTTATACAGGGTCGCTATGAGTAGGAATGGACTCAATGGCACTTAGCAACAACAACATTCCTGGGTGGTGAGGTTGTGGGTTATTTTTCTTCTCCCCACTCTGTATTTTTCAAGTGCTCTATCATGAATTTAAAGGACCGCTAGTGATTACAAGTTGGGCTGCTAGCCTCAAGGTTCCTACCAGCCATTCCACAGGAGAAAGACGAGGCTTTCTGTTCCCGTAAAGATTTACAGCCTCAGAAACCCTATGCAGGGTCGCGATGAGTTGGAACTGACTCCACGGCACACTACCACCACCACCATAATCATGAATTTCAGGAAACCCTGGCAGCGTAGTGGATTACAAAGCTGGGCTGTTAACCACAAGGTCAGAAGTTTGAATCTCTCGTCACTCTGTGGGAGCAACATTAGGTTTTCTGCTCCTGTAAAGATTTATGGGACCACTGTTGCCCTTTGGAGTACTGGTGTGATGCTGTAGGATAAGCACTAGACTGCTAAAGCAGTTCAAATCCACTAGATGCTCCTTGGAAACCCTTTGCAGGATCATTATGAGTTGGAACTGGCTCCATGGCATAAACAACAACAAAGATTTCCTGCCTTGGAAATGCTATACAGGGTGGTTATGAGTCAGAATCAACTCCATGGTACACCACCACAAGTATCACCATGAATCTGGATTACTTCTGTAATCAAGAGGAGAAATAAGGAACACAGAATAAAAGGGAGCAGAGAAAACTGGTGGATAGGCAAGAAGAGGAAATCTGAAGTGGTAAGAGCTGACATGGAAGGCTGTCACAGAAGACCATGCTGGAGTGGAGGCCCAGGTGTGGGAGAGGCTGGATTTCATCGTGGTTCCTTTTGGATTTAATGGAGGAAGAGAACAGACTAGAAAGAACGCTCTAAGAACCCTTTCTAGCCTTACTTTTTACTCTATAGTTTGATGTTTATGTTGTCTGCGGCTCTCTGTTGTGCGCCGTTAAGTCGATTCCAACTCCTAGCGACTCTGTGTAGGGTCTCCAAGGAGCAGCTGGTAGGTTTGAACCACTGACCTTTTGGTTAGTAGTCCAGTACTTATCCTAGAGCTCTATTCCATGAGCGCTGCTGTTGTGTAGTGGGCTCCAAAACATGGCTGTCCCATATACAATGGAATGAAATACTGCCTATTGTGATTGATGGGGTTTTCATTGGCTGATTTTTGGAAGTCGATTGCAAGGTCTTTCTTCCTAGTCCAACTTTGTCTGGAAGCTCCTCTGAAGTCTGTTCAGCAACATGCATGGACAGACAGGTGGTGGTTGTGCCTGAAGTATACTGGTCTAGAATTGAACCAGGGTCTCCAGCATGGACGGCGAGGAGTCCACTCCTGAACCCGCCCCCAGGGTGGATGCATAGATTTACTTCAGTGGCAAGCCTTTCTTTTCCAAGAACTCAAAATTCCTTCTCATGTTCTTCTCGAGTTTTCCTTCTCCATGAATCTATTCCCATTTCATCCCTCCTTGGAATCACTGTGGCTGGGCTGATGGGTTGAGCATTTCACCAGCTCCCACCTTCCTTACTCTGAACTCTAGGAGGTGCTACATGCTCCAGCTGAGAAGAAGGCTCAATTCATGCTGAAGGAGCTCAAGGCTTGCAGACGTCTTCCCCTCTAACATAGGGCAGTGTGTGATACTGCAGATGGATGGATGTCAAGGCAGAAGAAGAGAATGCTACCAGCTGGAGCTTGAGAAACACCTACTGGATGGATGGACTTGAGTATAAACTGCTTAACCTGTAGAGTCCTTGATTGTTCTCTTTTGAAAAATGATGGCATTGGATTGTACTAGAGTAGCTAAAGATAGCTGTTTAATCTTAAAAACATCTGACTCATTATTGATCAAACGTCTTTATATGTACATGGCTGTGTTAAATGTTAGTTTTGGAGTTTAGGATTCTCATAGGCAAGTCCTACTGATATGGACTAAATATCCCCAAACAGTGCCTGGCATACTTCCCACCCCATTTTTTACTGCGGTGAAATTTGCATAACATAAAATTAATCACTGTAAAGTGTATGATTCAGTGGCACTTAATATATAAAGGGTTAGAATAGAGCGATGATTTACTCCGATTGCATTTTGTTGTCATAGATGGTGTGCAGCTACAAACTGAAGGCTTGGAGGTTTGAACTCATCCAGAAGTGCCTTGGAAGAAAGACCTGGTGATCTGCTTTAAAAGATCACAGCTATGTGGAGAACAGTTCTACTCTGACAAACATGAAGTGAAGTTCTACTCTGCACACATGGGCCATCATGAGTTGGCATCAACTTGAGGGTACTAGGCAATCACCCACTGTTGTTAGTTATGTGCTGTGGAGTCGGTTCCAGTTCATAGTGACGCTGTATAGGGTTTCTGAGGCTATATATCCTTACAGTAGCAGAAAGCCTCATCTTTCTCCTGTGGAATGGTGGTAGTTTCTAACTGCTGACCTTGAGGTTAGCAGCCTGACTGTTATTAAGTGCCGTCAAGTCAGTCCTGACTCATAGTGACTCTGTATAAGGTTTCTGAGGCTGTAATTCTTTGTGAGTGCAGAAGGCCTCACTAGTTTCAGGGAACTAAGCTACTTTCTATGTGAGAGGTTTTAGTGGACACCCTCCCTGTATAACATCCTCTTAGCTTTAATTTTACTACTCAACTTTTTACTAGCGTGACCGAAGACAACAAAAAAAGAAGAAACTAATCGACACTGTCTCTTCCCCAAGTTCTTTACTCTGTGTCACCCAACCTTTCGGGCCTCCATTTTCTCACTCCTAAAATGGGGACAATAGTATTCATCCTGAGTGTTCTATGGATCAGAGTAAAATGATGTGATGTGTGAGAAAGCCCTTGGTTAACTTTAAAGCCGTCTTCCTCTCCAACCCTCTGTTTTAGTCCTTCTGCCTGAATCCATTCCTTCCGTAAATGAGCAGTAGGATTGTGTCTTCTGTTCTTTGCAAAGCAGATCTCAGCAGAGGTGCCCAGCTGAAGTTGCTAGTGCTCAACTACTAATTAAAAGATTGGATGTCTGAATCCAAGCAGAGGTGCTTTGGAAGAAAGTTCTGGCAATCTCCTGAAAAATCAGCCACTTGAAAACCCTATGGAGTACACTTCTATTCTGACACACATGGAATCCCACGGGTCAGAACAGACTTACCAACAACGAGCACTGGTACACACAGTAAAAGAGGCAGAAACTTTGTATCTGTGCTGAAGAATGTACTAAGTTTCTAGAACTTGTGGCGCTACAGGAGAATGTACTGGGCCAGAGCAAGGCTGGTTTGAAGTGGTTCATACCCACCAGCCATTCCTTGGAAACCCTATACAGGGTTGCTATGAGTTAGAACTAACTTGACGGCATTTAACAACAACAACAAGCAAAACTTGACCCAGAAGAGCTGGAATCTTTTTCTTATAGCTACCAGCAATGACGTGTTGGTCAACTTACTTCATGCATCTGCAACTCAGTGACCTTATTGTAAAACGTGTGACCACAAGACTTGCTTCCCCTAGGGTGCTGTATTAAATATGGACATGTTTTGATAGGCAGTCAAAAAACATGTGACTTTTTTTCTTCCTTTGTTACTTTTCTCAACTTGCTGTTTCTCCTTCTAAGCCTCTGTACCTCACCTTACTTATCCATACATGGGGATAATAATACCTGGTTTGCCTAGCTCACAGGATTGTTAGGTGACTATGGAATAAAGGCTGTGGTAGAGCTTTGAAGAAAATGAGGTATAATACTTGTTTAAATAAAGATACGCTCTTCTCAGGCTCCCTGACCTTGCGCTGTGGAGTAGGGTCCTGTGTGCTCCCCACTGGCCTGGATTGTGTGTATGCAGTAACTATATTATTATTATTATTTGAATTGTAGCAATATACATACAACAAAACATTTGCCATTTCAACCATCTTACATGTACAACCCAGCCACATCAACCACACTCTCCACGTTATGGTCACATGATTAAAGTTACATAACCTAGCTTCTCTTGCATGTTTTGCAGTCCCTTTTATCTGTCACACACACACTCACCCTTTTCTTATGTCTCCCAGTCCCACTCCTCCCCTTCTCCCCCACCACACACTGAACCATCCACCCACTGTTCTCTGGATATAGAAATAGTGCTTGCCCCAATCCTGTGGGCTGTCAGAAGTCCCTTGTCACATGACCCTCCCCCTTACTCTCATGAATAAATACTCAAAAGACTCATTATGGGAAGATAAGGAAAACAGGAAGTGCTCCTGAAAGCCCTCAGCAACCCAGACCATGAACAACCCCAACCCCTCCAGAAGCCACCAGCGTCCTTAGCAACAAGCCACCAACCCCCACTGCAGCTGAGGAAGAGATGGCCATCTTGAACCTAGAAGAAACTGCTGGGCACAGTGGGACTTAGAACTGAGAGAGCAGGCTGCAGAAGCCAGGGAGCTGAGCCGCTGTATTCTGGGCACAATTTCAAGGCCAGCTGCAGGAAGAACAAGCAGTCGCTGTGCGCCTGCCTGCAGCTGGCAGTGGTTAGGCCAGGGTTGCCCCTCACGGAGTATATTTAAAGAGACCCCACCAGGCAACTGTGCCAACAGGAAAAATGCATACATATCTGTGTTGGCCACACACAGTCCCCTGCCCGGCCTCCCCTTCCTGCTGCAGCTCCTAAGCACAGTTTATATATAAATAGATAAAGGTTGTCTCCTCATACAGGTGCAGATGGTCACAGACTCATACCATCTTGGGACATATGCCCCAGGTTCCTGGGCCCCTCTGTCCTCAGTCTGGGCAGGCCAAAAGTTCAGAGGATTAGCTGGGATCCACGCCTCCCACCCTGGTGTCTTTGTAACCCAGCAACGGATCAGCAGAGGCAGGCAGAAGAGTCAAATAGAACTACACAGAACCTCTAGCTTTGTGTTTTGTTTGTAAAACTCTGGGTGAGCCGGCTGCTTTCCGGCAGGGAGTGGCGGGGCTTTCCCACACTGCTTTGGGCCAAATGCTTCACCTCAAAGGGATGCCCAGCCCCATGTAACTTCAAGAGCTGGTTCAGAGACAAAGCTGGTGGGCTAGGTGGGGCCCATCCTGGCTGAGTGCTCTGGCTGCCTCTTCACTTGTTTTCCTCAAGTGAAAACCAGGTTACAGGACTGAACCCCATGGGAAAGTGGGGTTGGTAGCTAAGAACTATGGGTATGGGAACCAATGAGCCTGAGGATCTACAAAGTGGAGGCAGGGATGGTGTGTATAGAAGTTTGGGCTACCAGGTAGCCACAGACATAGAGAAACTCTTCTGGCAGCAAGAGGATTCCACTAGAGCAAACAGCAGAAGCTGAGTCAGAGGTGGGAAATAGGCAAGCTTATCAAGCAGGGAAGGAAAGCCCACAAGCAAACTTTCTCAGGTAGGCTGCTGCAAGTGCCAGAAGAATTAGTCAAACAAGAGTGGACTTACAGGATTCGCTGATTTGTGGGTGCAAAATGAAAATGTGGGGCCTCTTGTTCAAACGTTAAAATGGATTTCAAGATGGTGACAGCAGAACATTAAACCAAGCACGGAATGATCTGACAACCATGGGGCCCCATGTGACTACAAAGGTCACACACCCATGAAGTGGGCCCTGGGTACCTAACAGTCACCTCCCAGAAGCAGCTATAGAAACAAGAGGGATACAATGGGGGAGGTCTGGATACTTCTGGCACAAATTCACATGCCCTCACCCATGCTGCCCTTGGCCAGCAGTCCTCAGGCTTTTACCAGGCATAGGACACTGACTCCATCCCAATAGCACCTCTCCTTGCACTGGTGGCAGCTAAGTTGTCCCAACTCTGAAGTAGTAAGGCCAAAGGGGGAGAACGGCTGACTTAAGGAATGGACTAGGGTGAGCTGACCGTTGGGTCCCAGAGCTTCAGGACCCTCTGGGCAAGCCATGAAAAAGCCAGGTACAAAAATTGGAGCCTTCTGAGAGAGGTAGGATGGAAACAGGATGGAGGTACAATGACTGGACTGTGCTCTTTATCACTCTTAAAGACCCAAGGCAGCATGTGCTGAGGGTGCACGTGATAGTCTTTGAAGCATTCCCCCTAGTTTGGTAACTTACCTCCAACTCTATGTGGTCATGGAGCTTCTTGCAGGTGGCAGCAAAGGTCTCTGAGGTGCCAAATTCAAAATACCACAGCTTGTTCTTCATCCTGGACCATGAAGCAGAAAGATGGCTCAATATCTGACCAGTCATTCCCTGGGTTACAAGCATCCAACTTACATACAACCTGTAGTTAGGAACCAACCCCCACAAAGCCTATTATATTAACAATTCAAAGCCCATACAATGGTTCATAATAACCAATAGGCACTACTTTGTGAATGTGCATAAAACATTATTATTGCAGCACTATCATGTTAAAGACGTTTGAGTATATCTGGAGGTGTTTCTATAATTTTTTTATGCACAGAAAGGTATACTATATGTTACACACTAAAGCAAACATTTGACTAACTAATGTTAGATACAAACGCTACCTGCTTCGATTTACATACACATTTGATTAAGAGACAGATTTAAGAACAGAATTTGTTTGTAATATGGGAACTGCTGGTACTTGAAATGGTCATGTGGAATGGGTTTGTTGTCTGGATTGAGAGGCCCAAGCCCTCAGCATTCCCCAATCTTAACATTTTCAGCATTTGTTAATCATATGATCAAGGGATGGAAATTTTTACCAACTGTTCTTGCTAGAAACTTAGAGAAAAGCCCATTCTTCTCATTGACATTATGGGTATCTGGGTGGACTGCCAACTGCTCTCTGAATGTCCTGGTCAGAGCAGAAGAAAGACCTCCTAGCTGTATCTGGATCAAAGGAAGAGTTCCATGAAAAATTAACTGAGGTGGCAAATAACAGCATGGTCTAGTCATTGTCCTTTGTAGTATGGATGATCATAGAAGGAATTCAGGCCAAGTCTTCTCTTGGGTATGATTAGGGTGAAAAGAAAGATCAGACAGGCTTTTGAGACTTTAAACTTCCATGGCCAGAAGGAGGACAGATCCCAAAAGATGTGCTTCTTTTGTCTATGATCTGGTTGGGTGGGGTACCATGGATTGAACTGTGTGTCTCCAAAATATGAGTCAACTTGACTGGGCCACGATTATCAGTGGCTTGGCAGTTATATAATGATATAATTTGGTAGTTATGAGTTGATGTAACCATCCCTGATGATGTAATCTATTGCGATCACCAGTCACTCCTAGGAAACCTTATACAGGGTCGCTATGGGTCAGAACCCACTAACGGCACTTAACAATAACAACAAAACAACCAGTTGTAAGGTAACTATTATGGGATGCAACATCCTTACTTAGGTCACAACCCTGATCAGATGTAAGAGGAATTTTTCTGGGGTGTGGCCTGAATCATTTTTAGCTTACAAGAGATAAAAGGAGAGAGAAGCGATCAGAGATGAAGGAACCGCCTACCATCAAGAAAGAAGATTCTAGAGTGGAGCATGTCCTTTAGACTTCTGGTCCCTGTGACGGTAACCTCTTAGGTCCAGGAGACCGATGTCAAGACACATGGAGATTTCCAAGGAACACCCAGCCCACAGATGTTGAAAGGTGACAGGGACCTCCCTGAGAGCAGTAGAAAGAGAAATCCATCCACTCAAACTGAAACTGGAATTTGAACCTTTAGTCTCCTAAACTTCAAGAAAATAAATTTCTAAGTTTGTTAAAGCCTCACACTTGTGGTATTTCTGTGATAGCAGCACTAGGAGACAAAGATAAGAGGGGAATTAGACTCATTTGTCAGTAAGTAAGTTGGAAAGAGAAGAAACAATGTGAAATGTTTGGTGGAAAGACCTCCCGCCACCCCACCTCACCGCTGCCCTTTCAATTGCATTTGCTTAGACCATGGCAAGGGGTTTTTGTTAAGTACCATCGAGTTCGTTCTGACCTATAGCGACCCTGTATAGGGTTTCTGAGGTGAGGCTGGTGAGCTTGAAACACTAACTTCACAGTTCAAATGCCTTTGCAGTCCAGTGCATTAACCCACAGCATCACACCAGGAGTCCCAATTAGGGGTAGGTCATGTCATATTTGCTTCAAAGTTAGAGCTCACTGTTTTTAACTAAAAATTTTTTTTCAATATTTTCCTAAAGAATTTTAATCAACAATGCTCCCATGTAGCTGTGGTGTCCCAACACTTGGCTATTTTGATCAGATGGTGCCACCAGGAAGTCTATAAAGGTATTCCATTCCTCCCAACCCAATTATCAGCCTATTATCCAGGGCTGGCTAAGAGAAGGGACACCTTCCCGTTTACAAGCTGACAGATTTGGCTGAGGAAGGATTAAGCAAATCACATTCCCCCTGGAGCTCAGGAGAGAGGAAGCCACCTTGCATGTTGCTGATGATTCCATCTAAGATTTGTGGACCTGGAGGAAAGGATTACACTTCAGAGGGAAAAGAGCTCTGTTTTTTTCCCTCTTTTTAGTCAATAAGCAAATGACCCTTCAGAATGAGAGACAAGATTTCTTGGTGTTTTCAAAGAGTCTACCTAGAACTTGAAGTGAGACTGAACTCTTCCATTCATTATATGAAGATTTCTTAGAACCTAGTTGTCATGGTGTGGCACTGTGAGTTAATGTGCTGGACTGCAAGGCTGGTTTGAACTGCACGGTTGGTAGTTTAAGTTCACCAGCTTGGTTGGCCCAGGACTGGGCAGTGTTTCGTTCTGTTGTACATAGAGTCAATGGCACTTAACAACAACAACAACAGTTGTTTAGGAGGCAACCCTATGTGGTACAGATGGTTAATGCACTCAGTTGGAGTTTCAAGTCCATCCAGAGGCACCTTGGAAGAAAAGCCTGGTGATCTACTTCTGAAAAATCAACCACTGAAAACCCCATACAGCACAGTTCTACGCTGACACATGTGGAATCAGGATTGACTTGAAGGCAATTGGCTAGGCAGTAGCCTCTCTAACACTTGGTATGTGTGAAAATATGCTCACAAATGATAAATGACGAAAACAAGAATAAGAAAAGTCTAGAGAATTATGCTCCATGAAGAAACTTAGAACTGGGCACGCTTCAACAAGACCAGAACATGCATACAATCAGTGTACACTTGAGATATCGATTCCCTTAACTTTCAGAGTGGGAGGTGAGGTCTGGGGCAAGCTGAGCATCCAGTATCATTGCAAGCCTTCTTATCTGTTATTATTCCAGTGTGCCAAACAAATGTTCCTATGTTCTGTGTGTGCCATGATGTGAAAAACAGTTGGAAAGCATTGTTCTAAGTTAGTGGATCTCTGTATGCACAATCATATGCATACAAATTATCTGGGGGTTTTGTTAAAAGAGTAGATTCTGCATTTTCTAACAAGCTGTTGATGATCCAGGGATCACACTGAATCATGAAGGTCTGGAGACTACATCAGTGGTTCCCAAATGTTGTTGTTTAGTGCTGTCGAGTCAGCCCGGACTCACAAAGGCCCTGTATAAGGTTTTTGAAGGGTGGCTGGTGAGTTTGAGCTGCCGACTTTGCAGTTCAAACCGACTGACCTTGAAGTCTCATGCTTAGGTGTCACACCAGGACTCCTTTCAAACATTAGTATTCATAAAAATTACCTGGGGAATGTGATTTAAAGGCTGCTTCCTAGGCTCCCATCTTTAGAGACTCTATAAGTTTTGGGAGAGGCCCCAGGAATCTGCATTTTATAAGAGCAGATCCATTTATAAGTGCCCAGGTGGTCACTATGCAGGTTGTCATTGGATAGGACTTGGAGAGACATTGCCATAGATTCCAGTGAAATGGCAAACATGGAAGGGGGCAGAGCCAGTTAAATCTCAAGGAAAGGATTCTCCAAGGAGGAAAGAACTAGGGTCAGTGACTTTCAGTAGTTAATGATGGCAAAAGACCAAGCAATAGGGAAAACACAGATTGTCATAAATGTCAAGGCTGAGCATTCCTCCCCGGCAGCGAGAACATCAGTGCAGCCAGGAGACCTGCATTATGATTCCATTTTCAAATATCACTGTTGGTCTGAATCATGACATTTGAAAGTTATTGCCAGGAGATTTAGAGTTTTAATAAAAATTTCCGGAAGCAACAAGCTATTTTTGCCCAGAAATGGTTCTTTTGACGATCTAATAAGGTTAAGAGGTCATGGTGAGGTCAATATCTTAGACTGACTGACAAGATCAAACCAACTTCTCATCCATTGCTGGCCAAATGTCCATTACTGACTGTGTAAGCTTAGGTAAGTTATTTCAACTTTTTGAGCCTCAGTTTCCTTATCTGTAATATGGAGATAATAAAAAAAGATCCACTTCAAAGGGTACTTTTGCTGTTGTTGCTAAGTGTCATTGCGTTGCTTCCACTCATGTTGTTGTTTCAGGAAACCCTGTACAGGGTTTCCAAGGCTGTAAATCTTTACAGGAGCAGAAACCTCATCTTTCTCCTGTAGAACAGCTGATAGTTTCGAACTGCTGACCTTGCGGTTGGCAGCCCGACTCACAACCACTACGCTACCAGAGAAATTGGCTATTGGATGTGGACAACTGACCTTGCAATTCAAACGACCTTGAATTTGTTTGTTTGTTGTTGTTGTTAGGTGCCATTGAGTTGATACCGACTCATAGTGACCCTACGTACAACAGAACGAAACACTGCCTGGTCCTGGGCCAACCTTACAATTGTTGCCATGCTTGAGCCCACTGATGTTACCACTTTGCCAATCCATCTCGCTGGGGATCTTCCTCTCTTTCTCTGACTCTTCACCTTACCAAACATGATACCTTTCTCCAGCAACCAGTCCCTCCTGACAATATGTCTGAAGTATGAGAGACGAACTTTGGCCATCCTGGCCTCCAAGGAGCACTCTGGCTGCACTTCTTCCAACACAGACCCGTTGGTTCTTTTGGCAGCCCATAGCACTTTCAATATTCTCCTCCAACACCATAACTCAAAAGCATCAATTCTTTTACAGTCTTCCTTATTCACTGTCCAGCTTTCACATGCATATGAGGTTATTGAAAATACCATGGCTTGGGTCAGGAGCACCTTAGTCTTCAAGCTGACGTCTTTGCTCTTCAATACTTTAGAAAGGTCTTGTGCAGCAGATTTGTCTAATGGAATACTCCTTTGATTTCTTGACTGCTGCTTCCATGAGTGTTGATGGTTGATCCAAGAAGAATGAAGTCCTTAACAACTTCAATCTTTTCTCTGTTGAAAAGAATGTTGTTTATTGGTCCAGTGGTGAGGATTTTTGTTTTCTTTACATTGAGATGCAATCCATGCTGAAGGTTGTGGTCTTTGATCTTCATCAGTAAATATTTTAAGTCCTTTTCACTTAGACCTTGTGGTCCAATGCATTATCCCACAGTGCCACACCAGGACTCCTCAAAGGGTCATAGAAAATTTAAATGAGATGATTGTAAAGCACTTTACACAATGCTGAATGCGGTAAGCTTGCCAAGAATGTTAGCTATTTACATATTGTTGTTGTTGTTGCTGTTAAGTGCCATTGAGTCCCCTTCTGAACAGACCTTGAGGTTGATTGCTTATCCTATGGAGCCACACCAGAATAGTATTAATTCAGTTTCTTGAGGTGGCCTATTTGAATAATATAGTAAGTCAAAAGATTTCTCGTATAGCTTGTGTTGTTGTTGTCAGGTGCTGTTGAGTTGGTTCCTACTCATAGAGAGCCAATGCACAACAGAATGAAACATTGCCTGGTCCTGTGGCAACCTCACAATCTTTGTTACGCTTGAGTCCATTGCTGCTGTCATTGTGCCAATCCATCTCATTGGGGGTCTTCCTCTTTTTCATTGACTCTCCACTTTACCAAGCATGATGTCCTTCTTCAGGTTGTTGTTGTTAAACGCTGTCGAATCGATTCCGACCCACAGTGACCCTGTATAGGGTTTCCTAGGAGCGGCTAGTGAGCTTGAACCACAGACCTTGTGGATCAAACTGACTTTACAGTCCAGCATATTAATCCACAGTGGGTCTCTTCTGATAGTATGTCAAAGTATGAGAGACGAAGTCTCATCATTCTGACTTCTAAAGAACATTCTGGTTGTTCTTCTTCCAACACAGATTTGTTTGTTCTTCTGACACTCCAGAATATTTTGAAAATTCTTCTACAACATATAACTCAAATGCATCAATTCTATGGTTTTCCTTATTTACTGTCCAACTTTCATAGGCATATGAGGCATTGAAAATATCATGACTTGGGTCAGGTGCACTTTTGTCCTCAAAATGACATCTTTGCTCTTGAATGCTTTCAAGAGGTCTTGTGCCACAGATTTGCCTAATGCAATACATCATTTGATTTCTTCACTGCTGCTTCCATGAGTGTTAATAGTGCATTCAAGCAAAATTAAGTCTTTAACAACTTCAACCCCTTTTATATTTATTATGATGTTATTTTTGCCCACAAAATCCTTCAATATTGCAAATTGAGGCTTGAAAGTTTTCTTCAGTTCTTTCAGCTTGAGCATGTTCTTCCCTTTTGATTTTCTAACCCTGGGTTTTTGCACATTTCATTATAATATTTGGCTTTGTCTTCTCAATCTTCCCTTTGAAATTTTCTGCTCACCTCTTATACTTCCTCATTTCTTCCATTTGCTTTAGCATATCTATGCTAGCGAGCAAGTTTCAGAGTCTCTTCTGACATCCATTGGTCTTTTTCTTTCTTTCTTGCCAAGTTAGTGACATTTTGTTTTCTTCCTGTATGATGATCCTGATGTCATCCCACAACTCTTCTGGTCTTCGGTCTTTAGTGTTTAATGTATCAAATCTGTTCTTGAGATGATCTCTAAATTCAGGTGGGATATGTTTAAGGTAATTTTTGGCTCTTGTGGTATTGTTTTAATTTTCTTCAGCTTCAGCTTGAGTTTGCATATGAGCAATTGACGGTCTGTTCCACAGTGTTCCCCTCTCTTTTTACAGATGCAATCAACTTGATTTCTGTGTATTCCATCTGGTAAAGTCCATGTGTATAGTCATATTTTATGTTTTTTTTTTTTAAAAAGGCATTTGTAGTGAAGAAGTTACTGGTATTGCAAAATTCTATCATGCAACCTCCAACACTGTTTCTATAACCAACCCATATTTTCCAACTACTGAGCCTTCCTGTTTGTTTGCAAACTTTGCATTCCAATCACCAGTAATTATCAATACATCTTGATTGCATGTTTGATCAATGTCAGATTGAAGAAGTTGGTTGAATTCTTTAATTTCATTATAATTGGCTTTAGTGTTCGGTGTGTAAATTTGAATAATAGTGGTATTAACTGGTCTTCTTCGGAAGTGTATGAATATTATCCTATCACAAATAGTACTGTATTTCAAGATAAATCTTAAAATGTTC